>NC_056725.1:43145848-43270848 GCF_019279795.1 Protopterus annectens
AAGGAGAAAAGGACCTGTACCGATTGGCTAGACAGAGGGACCAAGCTAGGAAGGATGTGCAGCAGGTAAACGTGATAAAGGATAATGGGGGAAACATACTCACAATCAAGGAGTGTGTGTTGAGGAGATGGAAAGAGTACTTTGAGGTGTTGATGAATGACGAGAATGAGAGGGAAAGAAGATTGGATGATGTAGGGATGGTGAATCATGACGTACAATGGATTAGCAAGGAGGAAGTAAGGACAGCTATGAAGAGAATGAAGAATGGAAAGGCTGTTGGCCCAGATGACATACCTGTGGAAGCATGGAAGTGTTTAGGTGAAATGGCAGTGGAGTTTTTAACCAGATTGTTTAATGAAATCTTGGAAAGTGAGAGGATGCCTGAGGAATGGAGAAAAAGTATTTTAGTACCGATTTTTAAGAATAAGGGTGATGTGCAGAGCTGTAGTAACTACAGAGGGATTAAATTGATCAGTCACAGCATGAAGTTATGGGAAAGAGTAGTGGAAGCAAGGTTAAGAAGGGACGTGATGATTAGTGATCAGCAGTATGGTTTCATGTCAGGAAAGAGCACTACAGATGTGATCTTTGCTCTGAGAGTGTTGATGGAGAAGTACAGAGAATGTCGGAAGGAGTTGCATTGTGTTTTTGTAGACTTAGAGAAAGCATATGACATGGTGCCTAGAGAGGAGTTGTGGTATTGTATGAGGAAGTCAGGAGTGTCAGAAGAGTATGTAAGATTGGTACAGGATATGTACGAGGGTAGTGTGGCAGCAGTGAGGTCTGCAGTGGAAGTGGCAGATGCGTTTAAGGTGGAGGTGGGGTTACATCAAGGATCAGCTCTGAGCCCTTTCTTATTTGCAATGGTGATGGACAGGTTGACAGACGAGATCAGACAGGAGTCTCCGTGGACTATGATGTTTGCAGATGACATTGTGATCTGTAGTGAAGGTAGGGAACAGGTGGAGGAGACCCTGGAGAGATGGATATATGCTCTAGAGAGAAGAGGAATGAAGGTCAGCAGGACTAAGACAGAATATATGTGTGTGAATGAGAGGGAGGATAGAGGAATGGTGAGGATGCAAGGAGTAGAGGTGGCGAAGGTGGATGAGTTTAAATACTTGGGGTCAATAGTTCAGAGTAACGGTGAGTGTGGAAGAGAGGTGAAGAGAGTACAGGCAGGATGGTGTGGGTGGAGAAGAGTGTCAGGAGTGATTTGTGACAGACGAGTACCTGTAAGAGTGAGAGGGAAGGTCTACAAGAGGGTAGTGAGACCAGCTATGTTATATGGGTTGGAGACAGTGGCATTGACAAAAAGGCAGGAGTTTGAGCTGGATGTGGCAGAATTAAAGATGTTAAGATTTGCACTGGGTGTGATGAGGGTGGACAGGATTAGGAATAAGTATATTAGAGGGTCAGCCCAGGTTGGAAGGTTTGGAGACAAAGCCAGAGAGGCACAATTACATTGGTTTGGACATGTGCTGAGGAGGGATTCTGAGTATATTGGGAAAAAGATGCTAAGGATGAAGCTACCAGGTAACAGGAAACGAGGAAGGCCTAAGATAAGGTTTATGGATGTGCTGAGAGAGGACATGCAGGTGATTGGTGTGACAGAGCAAGATGCAGAGGACAGGAAGAAATGGAAACGGGTGATCTGCTGTGGTGACCCCTAACGGGAACAGCTGAAAGAAGATGATGATATATATATTTATATATATATGTGTGTGTGTGTGTGTGTGTGTGTGTGTGTGTATGTTTATACATATATATATGTATATATATATATATATATATATATATATATATATATATATATACACATATTTATATACACACACACACAGATATATATATATATATATATATATATATATATATATATATATATATATATATATATATATCTGTCTCTGAATTTGTGTGTCTCCTTTTACGTTTACAGACGTACACGCACCTGTATGTGTAGTGTTGTTGGTGGATATATACATATATGCACTGGATATAAAAAGTTTACATACCCCTGTTAAAATGCCAGGTTTTTGTGATATAAAAAATGTGACCACAGTAAATCATTTCAAAACTTTTCCCACTTTTAGTGTGACCTATAACCTGTAGAATTAAATTAAAAAACAAACAAATCTGTTAATGGAAAAATATAAAAAACGTACAATATGCTGGTTGCATAAGTGTGCACACCCTTAAACTAATACTTTGTTGTGTGTGCACGCCCTTAAACTAATACTTTGTTGAAGCACCTTTTGATTTAATTACAGCATTCAGTCTTCTTGGGTACATACTTGTCATCAATTAAAGAGACTGATTAACCCCAAATAAAGTTCAGCTGTCCTAGTAGGATTTTCCTGACATTTACTCAGTTGCCTGTTACAGCAAAAGCCATGGTTCGCAGAGAGCTTACAAAGCATCAAAGGGATCTCATTGTTGAAAGGTATCAGTCAGGAGAAGGGTACAAAAACATTTCCACAGCATTGGATATACCATGGAACACAGTGAAGACGGTCTTCAAAAAGTGGAGAAAATATGGGACAACAGTGACATATGCCCTCCAAAATCGATGAAAAGACAAGATGAAAACTGGTTAGGGAGGCTGCCAAGAGACCTACAGCAACACTGAAGGAGATGCAGCAGTTTCTGGAAAGTACTGGCTGTGTACTACATGTGACAACAATCTCCTGTATTCTCCATATGCCTGGAATATGGGCTAGGGTTGCAAGACAGAAGCCTTTTCTTACAGAGAAAAACATCCAGGCCAGGCTAAAATTTGCAAAACAATACATCAAGTCTCCCAAAAGCATGTGGGAAAATGTGTTATGGTCTGATGAGACCAAGTTGAACTTTTTGGCCACAATTCTAATAGGTACGTTTGGCACAAAAACAACACTTCACATCACCAAAAGAACACCATCCCCCACATTGAAGTATGGTGGTGGCAGTATCATGCTTTGGGGTTGCTTTTCTTTGGCTGGAACTGGGGCTTTAGTCAAGGTGAAGAGAATTATGAACAGTTCCAAATACCAGTCACTTTTGGCCCAAAACCTTCAGTCATCTGCTAGAAAGCTGAAGATGAAGAGGAATTTCACCTTTCAACATGACAATGACCCCAAACATACATCCAAATCAACAAAAGAATGGCTTCACCAGAACAAAATTAAAGTTTTGGAATGGCCCAACAAGAGCTCAGACCTAAATCAAATGGAAAATCTGTGGGGTGACTTAAAGAGGGCTGTGCAGAAGAGATGCCCTACCAGTCTGACTGATTTGGGGGGGCCTTTGCAAGGAAGAGTGGGCAAATATTGCCAAGTCAAGATGTGCCATGCTGATAGACTCCTACCCAAGAAGACTGAATGTTGTAATTAAATCAAAAGGTGCTTCAACAAAGTATTAGTTTAAGGGTATGCACACACAACAAAATATTAGTTTAATGGTGTGTACACTTATGCAACCAGCGTATTGTATGATTTTATTTTTTATATTTTTTCCTAACAGATTTGTTTGTTTTTCAATTGAATTGCACAGATTATAGGTCACATTAAAGGTGGGAAATGTTTTAAAATGATTTATTGTGGTCTCATTTTTTTATATCACACAAACCTGGCATTTTGACAGGGGTGTGGAATTTTTTTATATCCACTGTACATGCACAGTCTGATATACTGTTATGCAGGAGGTATTTTGACTAAGGTGACAGTATAGCTGCTTCTAACAACATCCGTGTCACTGACCCTTTATTGATAGTTTTACAAGTTACATTTTTTTTCCATTTGTCATATGCCACTTGACAAGAGTATTAAAAGTGTAACTCAAACAACAGAAACTACAGACCCATAAGCTTAACCAGACATATCTGTAAGGCTATGGAACGAATCATCATGGACCCTATAAATAAGGACATAGGTGATCTCCAAACCCTTAATCTGACACATTTTGGTTTTGTCAAAGACAGGTCATGCCTGTTAAACCTGGTGGACTTCTTCAAAAATATCACCAGACCCATAAATTAAGGCAAATCTGTGCATACAACCTACCTTGACTTAGCAAAGGCCTTCGATACAGTCCTACATTTGGGCATCACTGACAAACTCTCCCTGATGAATATCAACCCTTATGTTGTCAGGTGGGTTTGCTAACTGGCTCACCTTCAGATCACACACAGTCAAAGTTGGGGACTTTACCTCGACAAGCAGACCTGTCAGCAGTGGGGTTCCACAGGGGTCATTGTTTGGAATATACTTCTCAGAAGTTCAGGCCAAAACTGAGGGGCTGTGGCTATGTTTTCTGATGACTGCAAATTAGGTGCAATCATTTAATCACCAAAAGATGTCAATATACTTCAAGAGGGACTTGCACAAATGAATGATTGGTGTCAAAGCCATGGACTCAAACTCAGTGCTAAAAAATGCATTATCACTCCATTCGGTAAAAATGATATCCCTGCAGACTATAACATAGATACCCCCTAAGTAATAACTCAATAGTGAGAATTGGGAGTGCAAGTTGACTGTAGCCTAAACTTTAACCACCATGTGTCTACTGTGGCAAGGAAGGCATTCTATGTTGTTCACCTCATTAGCAAAGGCATTGCCTCAAGAGTGAAACAGGTCATATCTTACCTGTACTTGGCCCTCATCAGGCCAATAACTGAGTAAAATGCTTCCTTTGTATGTACCTTACCCGGCATTTGCAGCAACTTGAGAGACCTCAGAGATTTCTAGCCAAGAAAATTACAGGGTCAGACTGAGGTCACCATCACTGTACTCAGTAGCATACAGACTACTTAGAGGAGACTTGTGCCTGGCCTACAGAGCAATCTCACATCCAAATCTAATGGAAATGCTGCACATCGCAAGACAAATGAGATAAGGGTCACCCGCTCCAGCGACCTTAACCTGGCCTGCAACATAAATAGGACCTGCTGGAGAGACAGAAATGTCTCTCAGAGGTTGCCAATCCTCAGGAATAGCCTACCAATTCACATTAAACAGAGCCCCTCTATGACCCTGTTTAAGTGTAGCCTAGATGACTGGATGGGAAACCATAAATTCATTGCAAAGGATTTCACCTATGATCCTCCTAGATATGGGCAGCCATTGCTAACTAAGATTTTGAGTTTAGGCTAGATCCTTTATATTAGGTTTCTGTAGTATTATATTGGGTACACACAGCTAGGCTTATAAAGACCTTAGGGTCAGCAGCCTAGTAACCACCTACAAACCTATCAAGTAACAAGAGTATTCTTTCCTTCAGTCATCTAAATTTTTAGAGATGATATGATAATCTTACTTGCATGTTGGCACACACTCAGACTACACTGCATTTTTTTTTCAGGATAACTGTTGCCATATCCCTAAGAATTTGATGGGGAGTGGTACTTAGGAGGAAGCAAGCTCAGCAGCAGGTGGCCAGGAGTAATTACATGTAGACATTAATTTGCCATTACAGAGTTGGAGTTCTTCCTGGATATACAAACAGAAAGCAAACAGGATACTCCCAACTCAAAATCAGACAACATAGGTATAGTTCAGGCATTAATTGGACATTTTGCACTATATTCCTTTCACAGTGGGCACAGTTCAAGACAGTGGCACTTGAAACAGCACCGGTACCAATGTGGGTACAAATTCAGTCACAGTATCAGTGGACATACTGGAAACTGCACCAGTACCAGTGTGGGTACAAATTCACTCACAGTATCAATGGACACATGAGAATAACAGGTAATAAACACCCTCAGTGCAGGTAATTAGGTGGCTTACAAAAGGGTACTACAGCAGTTTTGAGACACTAGGAAGGTGCAAGGCTGTTCAGTTGTATGGCTCATAGCAGTAAAACACTGGAGGGCACACACTCTGCTACTGCTACAGGTAGATTAAAGCAAGTTGAAGGCAGCATTACACCTGGCACATTATCAGCTGGCTGCACAAAGCCATGGGAAGGCAGTGTGAGCCTTATGGGACAAACTCCAAAGTATATGTCATCAGTAATACAACAGATTGTTTTTCATAGCCTGTTGTTTATTAGTCCTATGTGGAGCATTTAGTTGGTCAAAATAAGAATATTCTAAGGATAAATAGGAGCAACCTATGACTGATCAGGAGGTGAAGAACCAGGGGCTGGCCCCAGCCTCAGGGACCACAGAAAGGAATGTAGTACAATGTCTACAGCAGTAGCCTACAACACAGAAGTCTACTCACACAGTTTCATCAAAGACTTAAGAAGGAGCAGTTTTCTGCCATGAGAAGGGTGCCCTGCTTACCCAGATTCAGGTAAGGGCTGTATTGAAGAAAATGGTGAAATGATGAAGCTTGGACCCCAAACATATACCACATGCTCAGTTAGATTCCACACCCATTTAGCATAGCGGCAGTTTCTATTATGCAGTGGGCAAGGGAATCATTGGAGAACATCAAGAAATCAGGAAGATGGAAGTACAAAACTTATGAAAGATAGCTGAAAAATAACCTCTTCTACCATACCTAACATTGTTGTCTTTTATTTGCAGACCCTGTGTGTTACCTCTAAGACACACACGCATTGCACCTTCCAACAGTACCTTCTGTTGACTGGAGCTTCTTGCATGTTAGATCACCTGGTACCTTGTTGGTGCTCTTCCATGTGAATGGAAACACCAGTCTTATATATCATCTTCTGGAACATGGTGACATTACCTGTGATGGATTGTTGTACCTGAGGTATAACATGTAAAATGTGTGTTACCAAATTATATTTACAGTGGGGCCAGACAGTTTGCTGAGTTGTACACCCTGCTACAATCCTTACTGTTGCCTACTATTCATGGTGATACTTATATAAAGGGTTCAAATAGCATTTTTGAAATGTGCAGTTCTTGCTCTGTATGCTATCTTTCAGCAGACAGAGTGCTGTTCATCAGTAGGGTATCTCACCCATTCCACCCTGATTGACTTCTAACAGCTATGCAACATGCACACCACCATGAACACCCACAACAAAGACTGAAATCTTTTATAGACAACAAATAGAACATGGCTGGCACAACAGATTTCTGTCCCAAGAAATCCTATACTTACTGAATAAACTTCTTATGCATATCAAGCAATACTACACGTGGTCTGTATTCATTAATATTCTGGATGAATAGCCAGGAAATCATAACTACTCTTTGCTTGGTTCTTCTTGCCATGGAGCTTAACTCACTCAACAGTGCTCAGGCTTACCTGGCTGTGCTTATTAATGGTCTTTTGAACTGTATGCCTAGTACATACCTATGACCTTTTTAACCTAATATATAATTACCAAGTATCTTACAAATGTAAACGGAAACAAAATATACAAATGTACCTAGTATATACCTATGAACATATCAACCTAATATATAATTACCAAGTATCTTACAGGTGTCTGTGCTGCATATAGAATATATATGCATACAAAACATCAGTTTATTGATTAATGTATTTCTGTAGTCCATCTCATTTGAAAGTCATTATATGGTCATTAGTATATACTACTGACCACTCAAATTTTCATACTACCATGACTGTGATACAGATATCTTTGAATTGCATATGACCTGCATAGTTTAGCTTTATACACTGTGCTATTTTTCCTTTCTGAATGCCCCTACTGTGATTTTTGTAGAAGAGTACCAGCTATATACACACATAACAAGGTACCTGTAAACAAACATTTAATTGTTTATTTCAGCATGTAATAAAAACAGCAAATAGATGTATGCTGTACTGTCCAAGGTACCATGAGTTAAACTTAACCTCTGTTTGAAATCATTTAATTTTTTCCCCTTATTTCTTTACTCAGCTGTTTTTTTATTTGTTTGTGCACTCAAAAGGGTCTGTCAGCTTCCCACTTACATAGTTAATTGCAGATTGATAACTATGTAAGTGGGAAGCTGACAGACCCTCTTGAGTCACAACCTGAGCTCTATGGTGCAAGACACAAACAGAAAATTGGAAATAGAATAAAGCATTATACCGCTTTCATAAGGAATGTCAAACAGTTGGACTAAATGCAGAAGAGGAATTCAAGCAAGATGATAGTTGAAAAATAAAAGAAATGTAAATGAGGTCAAACCATAACTACAACTTTGCAGGCAAGAATGGCATTATTGCTCATGCCTGAAAAATGTATATGTATGTACATATGTAAAATGTATACATATAAATAAGATGTTTAATACAGTGGCTATCTTACGTATAGAACGATCTCTCCATTTTTATTAATTTTGTTAGTTTTATGTGCAATGGTGTTCCTTAAACTAATGCATGTGCATTATAAATGTCTTTCATTGTCATGATTCATCAGCAAATTGTCTGTTTGCAACAAAATGTCACACTTGCTTTTACTTGCAATTTAAATTGTTTCACTTTAAACCTGTTACATTATATCAGAAATATCTACCTATGCCTAGACATGATACTTATGAAACAGTCAAATAAATAAAACTATGACTTCACATGGAACCTGTGTGTCTGCTTGCTTGTTTAATTTATTTTGTGAAATAAATGAAACTAAAATTTCACATGGAATGTATGTATCTGTTTACTTATTTATGCATATATAAAGTTGTACTGGCTAGTTCTAATTAGACACAAAAAAGTCTGTCTAGTCTATAGGAATATACATGCAATAAAAGTCAATAATTTCTTGTGATTTCATGACATTTCACTTATAATTGAAGGTATACCTCTCAGCCTTATAGTGGATAGAGAAAAGCCTTGACAGAAGCATTTAAATGGCTATAGTAGTTACCAAAGTCCAAGATAAAAGAGTAGATGGTAGTAACTTTACTCAAAAGTGTCACACAACAGCAATAAGGTACAAGTAGAAGACAGAGTTCATATGATTCAAACATTACTATTACTCCCCAAGAAATATCCTTTACCACTTATCCCCCCATTGTGACTAAGGCACAGGTCCTCACTGCACTTTCCAGAGTTAAACACACTACAGCAATGAACCCTGATAATATCCAGGGATACCTCCTATATAGTTTGAAAAATGATGCCTAAGGCCCACTAGAATGTCTATTCAGCCACAGCCTCCAAACAGGTTTCATACCTCGAATGCAGGACTGCAACAGTCATCCCTCTGTATAAAGGTGGACCATCAATAGACCCAGAGAACTACACCCCCATAAGTTGGACTAGTCTTACATACAAGGCCATAGAAAAAAAGTTATCATGGATCTAATAAATACATAGGAAATCTTCAAACACTAGACCCATCCCAGTTTAGTTTCATCAAGGATAGGTCACACCTACTAAACCCAGTGGACTACTTTGAGAAGGTCACTAGAGCCATGAATGATGGGCAGAAAAGTGCATACTGCCTACCTCAACCTGGTAAAGGCATTCAACAGACTACCTCACTTAGGTATTATAGACAAACTCAAAAATTTCAACATAAATCCTTATGTAACCCTTCTCAACCTCTAAGAACAAAAAATCTGGACAAAATCATAAATAAAAGTGGGACAAAGGACCAAAAATAGGAACAGTGTTTAAATATTGCTTCTTACAAACTTAGAAAGTTGATAGAATAACAGGCTTTGCATTAGTGTGGATTTTCTAAAGGGTACGGCATCTGAAACTCAAAGGTGTCATTATTTTCCAACTTAAATCTTTAATGATTGGCCATTAATTTGCTAGAAAACCACAATTTTATGAAATATGGACCAAACATGTGAGGCAAAATCTGTACAGTTGAGAGGTATGACCCAATGGATAGTCAAATGTCTCATGGATAGGGCACATGAAGTTAGGCTGGGAGAATCCACCACCGCAGCTAGGCCTGTTACTAGTGGTGTTCCACAAGACTCAGCACTTAGACCTCTCTTGTTTGGAATACACTTCTCTAAAGTCATACCAAAGTTATGTCATTGGGTGACCAAATCAACAGCTGACTGCAAGTCGGGTGCAATGACTGCTTCCTCCAAAGATGTAAATATCCTGGAGGAGGGTCTGAGAGCCAAGTAACTGGTGCCATAAACATAACCTAATACTCAATACCAAAAATGCATATTTATACCTTTTGGGAAGTTGACCAGACCTGCAAATTACAGCACTGATAACACTCTCCTAACAGTAGACTCAGTGGTAAGGGACTTGAGAACTCAGGTTGACAGTAACCTGAACGTTGATCACCATGTGTCCATGGTTGTGAGAAAACCCTTCTATGTGGTGCAAGTTATAAGTTATGGCATGGCATCCAGATCTAAGGAGATCATAGTACACTGCACTCTTCAGCATGTACCTGTCCAGACATTTCTAATAACTATAGTGGTCACAGAGAATCCTCACTAAAAGAATACAGGGTGTAAAAAACATTTCTTTTGTAGAAAACCCCAGACCCTTGTCCCTATACTTAGTCTCCTACACACTATGAAGGGCAATCTATACCTAGCCTACAAGGCCTTCTCAGATCTAGCTCTGATGGATATACTACACATTCACAAAACAAACAGCAGAAGAATTACCTGATCTAAGGATATAAACCTTGTCTGTGACATAAGCAAAACATGTTGGAGGAACAGATGTGTGTTTGAGAGATTAACCTTTTTTCTGGAAAAGGCTTCCCATTTATGTGAAACAGAGCTCTTCTTTAAGCCTATTCAAATAACATTTGGACCAATGGATGGGAAATCATAAATTCAACCCTGCTTGTCACCTGTGGCCTTTATGGACAGCAGCAGCTTATAGATGCTCTAAGGCACAGGCATACACCAACGTCTGTCTAGTTTTAGGGCATTGACAGTTACAAAAATTGGGGCATGAATGACTAGGCTTAAAAAGTCTCTAGAGCCATTAGACTGTTAACCTGCAATGAGGATTTCTTCTAATGAGCTGCAAATGCATACATTTGTTTTCCTTACAAATCTGTGTAACAAGAACATGTTGGAATCCAGAAATACAAATAATAGCCAAATTCAGCTATAGTTGGAATGCAGGGAAAGGTAGGATACTGATTAGCAATGAGCTTCTCATTAAATAAGCTGTACTTAACTAGGTATGACACTGATGTACACAATGTATTTATATAGCATACATCATGGACAGAAGTAGGTTAAAAACTAAAAAAAGACAACTGGGTGCACAAATACCAGGATAAAAAAGTGCCCAATCCTCATATGCACACTGGTTTCAGGACTGGAAAAACTGACAGTGCAGAATGTTCAAGTCACAGAAACATTCCAACAGTGGGGCTAGGCCAATTTGTAGAATGAAGTAGTAGTCCACAAAATGTGATAGGCCAGAAAAGAGCCATAACAATGATAGAGTGGAGTTCTGAGGATAAGAAAGAAATTATGTAGCGTTACTATTATGCAAGAAGCCCTGAATTTCCAGAGAGAAGATATTCAAAACAATTGAGAGAAATTGGAGGAAAGAAAAATAGCTGTATAAGAAAAACTGTCAACATCTTCACATGCATTTTTTATGTTCATTAATACAACACATCCATGAAAATCATTATACAGATAAAAATTGGGGGCCATTTGGAAAAAGAAGCAGCCGAGGAAGTGCAAAAAAATGCAAAGAATAAAACCTAGAGATTTTTGAAAGGCATGAAAAATAAACATGGATATGGGAAAGAAAGAGATATCTGATTTGCTGCAATATTTATGCAACAGAGAAAACCAAAGAGATCAATACCAGGAAGCATCTCCAAAAATATTTGAAGAGAAATACAGGCAAAGTATCCAGGTATGGAAACTTTCACAACCCAAAAAGTAAGATCACAAAGGGGGAATGTAAAATAGAAGATTAGTAAAGTAGAAGTTAAATGAATAGAAGCTGAAGTTATAAAATACTTCCAAAGTGAAGGATTTAGTGTAGAAAGTCTTAACATGGTTGATGTCACAGCATAGTGGAACAATTAGTCCCCAAAGTAAGGAAAACAGAAAGGAAGAAATATGGACATGGGAAAGTATAACAACTTTAATATGGTGCAATATTTATGCAAAGGAGAAAGCAAAACAAATCAATACAAAAAAGGCACCAAAGAGAGTTGCAGAGAAATACAAGCAAAGACATCTGGATATACAAAATTTCGCAATACAAAAAATAAGAAAACAAAAGGGGAAAGTAGAAAAGAGGATTAGTAATGGGGAAGTTAAAGAAATAGAAACTGATGTCATGGATTACTTGAGAAGTGAAGGATTTACTGTAGGAAATCCTACAGTGGTAATGGCATAGCATGATGGAACAATGAGTCTAGAAAATTGAGAAACAGGTGAAACAAGAAGCATCTAATCACTTGTCACATGAAGATTCGCTACAGCCTTCAGTATGAAATGAGTACAGAAGTACAGATGGAGTTGCACAGCAAGGGAAGGAGCAAGAAACATTGGCAACTCTGACACAGTCAATGTTGTGTAGCGATAGACAAGTGAATTCCTATATGAAAGAGCATCAGATGATGCAGGATGCAGCTGATGAGAATATGTCACAGGAAGATGTTCAAGAACTTTCCATAGAATCCCTGAAGCAAATGAAGAGCAAAGGTAACAGTTGCTTTATTTAATAGAGATGGATAGACATATTAAGATCAATTGAAAAATATTACAGAAAGTCAATAAGACCCAAAATGTTAGAAGTCTGATTAAACAAATGAACACAGTAATTAAATATATCAACAGAAATGTGTGTAATATAACAGAAGTAAATAGGCTATATTAATTTGCAGCTAAATTAATAACCGATATTACCACAAAAACACAGGGCAATAAAGGAAAGGAATGGAAGAAATCAAATGCCATCATGGAAGTTGTTCTTCTCTCGGCTTTTCCAGAACAGAAAAAACTATAAAGCAGTTAAGATAAGAAGTGTCACTTTTAGAAGAGTACAGAAGAGGGAACAGATCAGTACAGATACTCAGAGAGATAGATGTGATAAAAACAATGTGCAGTATCAGAACGGATCAGGATCTATCATGCACTATCGCAAATTATACACTAAAAATATAAGCACAGACAGAAAAACATATGCAGATAAATGTAAAGGAAAAGTACAAAATAAACAATTTATTGATGACCCAAAAATGTTTTTAGAGAATTGAGAAACAAAGCAAAAGGAGTTAAAACACCACCAAAAAAAAAAAAAAAAACCAGAAATAGACACATTTTAGAGAAATATCTATGAAGATGCTGTAGAACATAACAAAGATGTCGAATGGATAGAAAAAGTAAAAGAAAGAATAATAAGTTCAAATGTACAGGATATGAAATGGGCTGAAGTAATGGCCAGAGAAATTGAAACAAAGTTATGAAAAGACCATACATGGAAAACCCCAGGCCCAGTTACAGTACCTAACTTCTGACTAAAAGTATTAACAAACATCTTTATATGAATATTTAGACATGAGTAAGAACTATTTACATGCGCATCCCGAACAGACACCAACCTGGCTAACAAAAGGAAAAACAATACTTCTACTTAAGAGAGAATCTGCAAGATATCCTAAAAACTATAGACCAATAACTTGCCTTTTGACGATGTAATTGATGCCGACAGAGTTTATAGTCATTTAGAAGAAAACTCAGTCATGGCCATACAACAAAAGGGTAACAAAAGAAAGTCACATGGAACCAAGGATCATTTGTTGTTAAATAAATTCATTAAAGGAAAACTGTAAAAAGGGGAAGAATCTAAATACAGCATGGATAGACTACAACAAAGCATTTGGCAGTATCCCACATTTATGGATGAAATGGGGCTTAAAAATATATGATACACCCTATAGTGATCGATTACATTGCAGCAGCCATGAAACAGTGGCAAACCACTTTGCAGTTAAACCATGATAAAGGACAAATTATAGGGAAAAAATTCAAAGGGGATATCATCTTCTGTTGATATTGTGGCATCATCCATGAAGACAGCGGAATGCTGCTCAATGGTTGGTTCATTCCCGCCTGTGTGACATATTCTGAGAGCTCACTCATGTCTGTCTTCATATGGTCCGGGAAGGTACATCTCAGGTCATTCACATCCACATAGACTATGACTGAGTCGTACTCGTACTTGAGGTTTAGAGACCTCAGTGCTTGCATAATGTGATGAATCTCAGTCCTCAACAAGAAATGAACTGTAAACTTCTCCTTACCCATCCTGGTGAGAGAGACATCAGTATGTCTCACAATGGAGTGTCCCATGGAAAAAAATTTGGTTTGTGTGGTGTTACCCCTCATGGGCTTGATAGCTGAGGCACAATGAGATGTAGTTTTAGGTGTTGTGGGAGTTGTGTTATTTTTGTGCATGCAGTGTTTTTGAGGACTGTGTTTGAGAGGACTATGAGGTTTGGGTAAGTTACATGTGAGCGCATACTCATATGTGATTCAATGTGTCTGGTCCTTTGTATGTGCTGTGAGTGTTGCGTGTGTGTCACTGACAACCAGTTTTGTGTTTCTTTACCTCTCTCTCTCTCTATATATATATATATATATATATATATATATATATATTTTATATATATATATATATATATATATATATATATATATATATATATATATATATATATATATATATATATATATATATATATATATATATACATATATAATATATATAATATATTATATATATATCTATATATATATATATATATATATATATATATATATAGAGACACACACATATATACATACATACACACACACACACACACACACACACACACGCACACACACACACACACACACACACACATATATATATATATATATATATATACACACACACACACACACACACACACACACACACACACACACACACACACACACACAGAAATATAGATGGATACACATAGCCACACATACTTACATGGCTGTGAAATGGGTGTAGTTATCAAACCCATGCTGATATTCAATATCTCCAGAAAAGACAACACCAAACAAATGCTTTGTGTGTCATTCATGGGCTTACCTTCAGCACTCTGAAATGCATTATTGTTTATGTTGGTAAAGCTTGTATCTATACCACCCACCATACAGATATCTCACCCAGCACAGTCAGCAGGTAGTAGGGTCTCTATAATGCTGACAGATACTCCTTTGACCACCATGCTCTGTGGTTGTAAAATTCTTCTGCTTTACACAGCTTATCCTTTGCTGTATCTTCTCAAGTTCCATATAAGTTATACCCTTACCGTATTCATCCTTTATTAGGCCGTCATTGAAAACAGTGCCCCCATTGGCAAATACCTCATAAAGTACTGAAAGTAAATCAAAATACTTCAATGTTTGCTCAACAAAAAAGATCTCAGGTCTCAGTAAACATAGCTACTCTGGCTAGACTTCACACACACACACACACACACACACACACACACACACACACACACACACACACACACACACACACACACACACACACACACACAGTGCTAAAACATATGCAGCTACTTCCCACATTAGAGGAGTGGGCCACTTTTTTCCCTTTTGCCAGGCTCTAACTTGTTACAGAAAAAAAAAATCATGTTTATTGCAGTCCTTTGCAAAAACTGTTTACAATTAAAAATGAGTGTACTCAACAAAACAAATAAAATTCTCCAACTGTTGAACTTTCCCACTACTTCTGTTACCAACTTGGTGGATATGGGCATCCTGAGGTAATGTAGAAACTGCCTCATATTTACAGACAACCAGTTAATTATTGAACAAATGTATATGGTATGCAAGATATGTATTTACACAATGTCACTCAAGGCAAAGCTCTCCATAAAATAAGATCAGTAGTACACATGATGCACCCATCATGCACAATTCCAAGCAGACATATAGACCCACATATGCTGAGGCACTTAAACGTGATCTTCCAAAACCCCAAAGACTTCCTTGGTGAACTACACATAACTAACTCCCTCAGCAACCCTGAATTCATGCTTTCAGAACACCCCCCACATCAACCAATACAGCCACATCTCATGTAGCCTCTACTTATATCCCCATATGACAAGCCCGCACAGAATCTAACATTCTAGTCAATGGAGGCCCCATAGGGAGACTGATGTCCCTCTCACCAGGCTGAGTGAAGAGAAAGTCACAGTCAGTTGCTTATTAGGGGCCAGGATCCACCACATTACAAACGCACTCAGGTTGTTGGACCACAAGTACCAGTATGACTCAATCAGAATTCATGTGAATGTAAATAGACTGAAATGTACCTCCCTAGACAATATGAAGAGGGACATTGTGGAGCTTTCAGAATCTGTGTCTCAGGCTGGTATGAGCGTAGCATTAAGCAGCATTTTGCCTTCTCCAAGGATGATGCCGCAATATGAAGAAAAAATAACTGATGTTAATTGGCTTAGTTTCTGGTGTCATTCCACGGTGAAGCAATATTAGTCAGCATGGAAGGATGTGGTTAACAGACCATGCTGCTATGCCAGGGATGGTATGCACCACTCCTTCTAGGCTTTCAAATATTAGGTAAAATCTGTCCTCCCCACATAGTGCTTTTTTAGGTAATGCCATACTGAAAGTACTTCTGAAATAGCAAATCAAAACCAGGAAGATCTAAAGGTGTTACTGCTCAGTTGGAATGTTACACAAACCTTAGTCCCTAGAAGCTCTCCTAACCATAGAGTATGCTGATGTCTATGCAGTCACTGAGACATGGTTTAAAGCTGCGGAGAGCACACTGACAGTGCAAGGTTATAATGCCTTATGTATATTTAGACCATCCACTACACAGATGGGGACTAAAGGTGGATGTGTCCCAATTTACATGAAAAACAAATATACCTCAAGGCTTGGTGCTTCTCCATATTATAATTACCACAGGCAAAATCCAATACCACTTCCTTACAAGCTGTACACCCCCTTATAAGAACTAGGGAAACTCTATCCACCCCAACCCTGGCCCTACCAACCCTACTAACCAAACGACTCACCCTAAACTCAATAGCTCTCTCCTAATAGGGAATCTGAATATCCAAAGCATCAATAATAAAGTACCTCACCTTCATGCCCTCCTAGACATTCACTCCTTTGATATCCTCTGCCTCACTGAGACTTGGTTGAAACCAGAAATGAAAGACAATTAAATTATTCCCCAAGGCTATAATATAGTGAGACTAGACCGAACAAAACGTAAAGGTGGTGGAGTAGCAATTCTATATAAAAATGGACTTCACATCTCTACCCTACCATCTTATCCAACCCACGCTAGCAATGCAGAAGTCCTCATAACTAAGCTCCAAATCAACGCTAACAAATCTTTATACATTATCTGTATTTACATACCACCTGGCAATAATATAACTACATTAGAGGCTTTTCTTAGCTGGGTGTCTTCTACTTACCCCCAAGAAACAATAATACTAGGCGACTTTAACATTGACTGGAAAAGTGTTAATGCTGACAATCCTACCTCTCATATCAACCTCCATGGCTTTACCCAAACCATAATGTCTACAACAAGAATGAACAAACCTAATAAAAAAGAGAGTACCTTAGACTGGATACTCATTAACAAAGTGAAACAAACTTACAAAGTAGGAACCCTGCCAGATGATGTAAGTGATCATTCTTTGACCTACATCACAAGAGAAAAGAAAGACTTTCGAAACCCCCCCACATTTAGGATAGCACGCTCTACAAAACAATTTAACGCAGAATTATTTCAAACTGAGCTCAGAGCATGCAACTGGAACCCTTTAAAATCCCTTCCACTTGAAGAGGCTGTAAAGTATTTTAACACTACTTTCTTATCTATTCTTGATAAGCATGCTCCTAAACGTTCCATCAGAATGAAGTCCAACCCAGCCCCATGGCTCTCGAATGAAACTAGAAATCAAATTCTACTTAGGAACAAAGTCTGGGCCAAATGGAGAACTAATAGAAATATCTCTGATCATCTCCATTTTAGGCAGCTTAGAAATAGTACAAAAAAGGCAATACTTACAGACAAAAAAAACTACTACTGTAAACTTCAACAAACTCATCAAAATAATCCACAAAAGTTCTGGTCTTGCATAAATAAGCTCCTTTCCCCAGGTAAGTCCCGAACACCCACCCCACTTGATGCAGATCCAAACACTCCCCATCAAACTGCCAATACCTTTAACTCTTTCTTCACTGAGACTATACAATCTATAGCTAGTCAACTTATCTCTGAAAACTCCAGCCTTCCCAACAACTTACCACACTCTTCCTCTAAATTCAAACTACAACCCATTTCTACTTCTCTCATCTATAAATTTGTTCATAAACCTAAGCCATGTACTCCATCTGCTGACGAACGTCCTTCCCAATATCTCCAAAAAGCAGCCAAAGTAATTGCCTACCCTATATCTATACTTATAAATAGGACAATCCAGGAAGGAACCATCCCAGATATCTGGAAAATCTCCCACATTATCCCCTTACATAAAGGTGGGAACTCCAGTGATTACACTAACTATCGGCCAATTGCTCTTTTAGCACCCTTAGCAAAAATTATGGAGAAATGCATTCACCAACAACTTTTACATCATCTCTCTCTACATAACTTAATAGCAAGCTGTCAACATGGCTTTAGGCCATCACATAGTACCACCACTGCCCTCTTATCCTTTACAGAGACCATCAATAGAAACCGCAACAAAAACATCCTCTCATCTGCATTCTTCATTGACCTCTCTAAAGCCTTCGACATGGTTAACCATACCCTTCTAATTAATATTCTTGAATCTCTTTCCTTTGATTCTCTGGCCATTAAATGGTTCAGATCATACCTCAGCAATAGGCAACATGCAGTTCTCTGGGAAAATCAAATTTCTTCCTTTTTACCTGTCACCATCGGGGTCCCTCAGGGCTCCATTCTTGGACCACTTCTTTTCTCCTTATTTATTAATGATCTCCATGTAGCAATTCCTCAAGCCACCTGTATTCAATATGCAGATGACTCCACACTAATATACTCAGCAACCTCTCCAACTGAACTATACTCTTTTACTCAAAATGTTTTCAATACTGTAGAAACATGGTTTACCAAACGTTGCCTCCTTCTTAATGCCAAAAAAACAAAACTCCTTCTCTTCACACCCACTACTAGGTCCACCCCCTTAGACTTCTCAATCTCTTCAAATAATGGCACTGACATTTTCCCTGACTCTACCACCAAACTTTTAGGAATAACCATTGACAAAAATCTCTCATTTGATCACCATATAAACAACACCATTAAAATAGTCAACAGAAAAATAGGATCCTTATATAGAATAAAACCTTTCTTAACCTCAACAGCCAGAGCCAATATCACTCACTCCCATCTAATCTCAACTCTTCTGTATGCCTCACCTATATTTACCAACCTTAAGAAAACTAACCTCAACAAATTAGCAACTTCCTACAATAATATTGCCAGATTCGCTACTGGCAATCCTTTCAGAACTCACCACTGTTCTAATCTTAGGCAACTGGACTGGCTGGAATTCCAAAACCATCTGATAATCCCCCAACTCACAATTGCCCACAAAATATTTTACCAACCCAGTAATACCCCATATACTCTCAAAACTCTTAATCCCATATAATAATCTGAACTCCTTACGCTCTTCTAGCAAACTCCTTGCAAGCTCAACTAAGTCTAATAATACAGCTGGTGACTCTCTGTTTTACTAACACAGCAGGAAAAAACTGGAACCTGCTACCCAATGAACTAACACTAATTACATCCTTGCCACTCTTTAAACAAAAACTAAAAAACACCTCCAAAGGCACTGGCTATGCCCTTGTAGTAACCCTGACTAACAACCGTCTTTCACCCCTGTTTCTTCCTCTCCTAACCATACTTCCAAACATTTAAATACTTAGTCTTGTAATTAAGACTGACACTATTTAAACTCTAATCAACTTATTGCTTAAATCCTTTAACCTGATGTGAACTATTGTACATAACACTTACTGTATTATATCTGTTTTAGCTTTCTTAAGCAATATTATGTTCACTGTTACTTTTGTTAAGTGTTTTTAATCTCTGAAATGTTATAACTACCTGTTTTATTTGGTTTATTAATCCTATAGTTAACATGTAACAATATTTTTTAAATATTTGTATATCTGTGTGGAGCTTTTCTCCCCGGGCCTCTACTGAAAATGGATATATATCCAGCTAGACTAGCCCGGTTAACAAATGTAAAATAAATACATAAATAAAATATATTTAAACTTACTGGAAACACTCACCAACCAAACTAATAGATATTCATGGGTGACTTTAATTACCTCATTATTAACTGGGTATCACATATGACACTAAATATAGAGGCACAGAGACTCCTGGATTTTGTAAACACAACCTCCTCCCTGGACCATATTGCCAACACACATACACACTCACACACACACACACACACACACACACACACACACACACACACACACACACACACACACACACACACACACATACACATACATTTATCTCTCTCTCTCTCATATATATATATCTCTCTCTCTCTCATATATATATATATATATATATATATATATATATATATATATATATACATATTTATCCATCCTCAACCCCTTTTTCCCATTTTGCTCATGGGGTCATAGTGTCACTTCAGCAGTGATAATCATCTCAACCAAAGGCTTACACCACCAGGTGGCTATCCCTGCTGCAGTAGTTCATTCGTACCACACACTCACAGACACTCACATCTAAGCCCAATTTAGAGTGTCTGCATGTTTTTGGAATGTGGGAGGAAACTGGAGCACCTGGAGGAAACCCATGCAACTGCAAGGAGCACATGCAGAGTCTGCACAGAAAGCACACCAGCAGGGAATCGAACTGGAGAACTTCTTGCTGTTTGGTGACAATGCTAAACGCTGCACCACTGCAGCCACCCATACACACACACACACACACACACACACACACACACACACACACACACACACACACACACACACATATTTCTATATCTACAGCTATTTATATATCTGTACATAAATACATATAAACATACACACACACACACACACACACACACACACACACACACACACACACACACACACACACACGCACACACACACACACACATATATATGCACACACACATTATATATATATATATATATATATATATATATATATATATATATATATATATATATATATATATATATATATATATATATATATACATATATACATACTGCAAAGTAAGTCTGTTGCACAGTGTCTAGTGGTCAACTATCTCACTACAAGGATTGTTAGGGTCTAGCAAATAATGTGATAATATTGTGGGTTATTGACATTCTGCTCTGTTAAAAATGTTCTATTAAGTCAAAATAGCTGTACTCAGTTCTAAGTGCATTGTAGACCTAAGGTATCATAAGGCATATTGCTAAATGCAAAAATAAGGAACGGAAAAAACCTCGGAAGCTTGAATATTAAAATTTAATTGAATTCCACGACACCACAGTAAGAGTAAATCCAAATACACAGCAAAGGAAAGGCACCAACATTAACGCTGTTTAATCCAAATGCGTTTTCGTTTGTATTCCAACACTTCATCAGATGTAATTTGTTAGCCAATTCTACCTACTATTTATACTCTATTCAATCAGTCAATTAAAGAATTCCCTCCAAAAAATTAAGGAATTAAAACACTTAAACGGACATCCTTTAAAATAATGGCTTAACTTTGTTATTATAACTACATTTAATATATGCAACTCTGTTTTAAAAGATTCAACATACTTAGTAGATTCAACCATAAATGCATACCTTTATACTAAACAAGAATTGGTGTTGTATATATAAAAAATATATATAAAAAAAATTTACTTGGACAATATTTAAATCACACTACTAGCTTCCTGAAATTTACTTGGACAATATCAAATTCCTCCTTAAAGTATCTTGATGTAGAAATTTATAAGAAAGGGGGTAAATTAGAAAGTAAAGTGTATAGGAAACCCACCTATTGTAATACTTATTTGCACTATAGTAGTGCACACCCTGCGCATTGTAAGAGAAATATCATTAAAGGTCAATATGTGAGAGGCAGCAGGATGTCCAGTAATGAAGAAGATTTTATGAGAGAATGTGATACACTAGGGAACATGTTTAGAGTTCGAGGATACCCAGAAAAACTGATTAATGAAATTAAACAGGAAGTTGTAAATGGAATAGAAACTAGATTTGCCCCTATAATGAGAGGAGGCGGATTATGTAATACTCCTAATATAAATAAAATTATAGATAAAGGGCAGGATAATTACAATTTAGCTCTCACTTTAGAATATAATGGTGTTAATAATAATATAAAACAGATTTTTCATAGAGAATGGAATAGATTCATTAATTTAACTGATATTGAGAAAGCAGAAACTATTCAAGCTAAGGTAGTATATAAAAATGCACATAGTATAAGAAATATTTTGGAAAATAAGAAAGTTAATAATTTGAATGACAAAAAGAAAAAAGGTACATATAAGTGCGGTAGATGTGCACAATGCCCATATATATTAAATGGAAATAGTGTAAATATAATGAGTAGAAATAGAATAATAACTAATGAAGAATATTATTATAATTGTGAGTCTATGGGCCTAATATATCTAGCTTTTTGTAAAATTTGTTTGTCGTTTTATATAGGGAAAACGGAAAGGAAGCTTAGAAGGAGAATCTATGAACATCTTAATGATGTTAAAAATTGTAAGGAGACCAATGCCCTATATAGACACACTAAGGCATGTCCTGAAGCTAGGTTTGTTTTTACAGTTATTGAACACACTGAAAAAGATATAAGAGGTGGGCTCTGGGAGGAAAAGATCGAATATAGAGAGCTCTGGTGGCAAATCACACTGGAGTCCTATAACCCCTCGGGTTTGAATGATTATACAAGTATACTTCCTATTTTAAAGTTAAGGGCAGCTAAATTGGAATACATATGTTTCTATATATAATAAGCTTGGGTCTAGTGTAATAATTTTAATTTTAATTTAAATTTAAATGTATGTTTTTATTTATAAAAACTAAGTTTTTTTAATAAAAATTTTTTTAAAATTGTTTAAACATAAATAGGGTTTTAGCTATACATTTATCATGAAATAATAGGTATTATGTTATTAAAAGTTTTATATAAATTTTATTTAGGAATTAGAAATTCAGTCACAATATTGGCAAATGGCCACTAGATGGCAGCTAATACTGATTATTCCTGTTTTATACAGATTAAGTCCTCGAAATGTTATAAAGTTTTTTATATATATTTTTTATATATACAACACCAATTCTTGTTTAGTATAAAGGTATGCATTTATGGTTGAATCTACTAAGTATGTTGAATCTTTTAAAACAGAGTTGCATATATTAAATGTAGTTATAATAACAAAGTTAAGCCATTATTTTAAAGGATGTCCGTTTAAGTGTTTTAATTCCTTAATTTTTTGGAGGGAATTCTTTAATTGACTGATTGAATAGAGTATAAATAGTAGGTAGAATTGGCTAACAAATTACATCTGATGAAGTGTTGGAATACAAACGAAAACGCATTTGGATTAAACAGCGTTAATGTTGGTGCCTTTCCTTTGCTGTGTATTTGGATTTACTCTTACTGTGGTGTCGTGGAATTCAATTAAATTTTAATATTCAAGCTTCCGAGGTTTTTTCCGTTCCTTATTTTTGGATTTCTGGTTTTGTTTCACCTTGGCTGTTGTGGACATATTGCTAAATGATTATGTGAATTTGTAGGAAAATAAACTGTTGAAGTATTTAGCAAGGTTCATAGCTTCCTGTTATATCCAGTCTTAACTATTGCACATTGTATTGTACCTCAGCTGCATCTTCTGAGGATATTATCCTGTTGACTACATCTCCTGTGCTCACCACTTTCTCTACCTGCTCCTCATCCCTGTATCCCACATGTACTGCCTCTCTTGAAATATCCACTAAACCCTTATCTTTCCTTCACAAGTCATTACTTGACTGTGACACTCAGGGTCCCTGGAATACAGCCTGCAGATTCCCAGCAGCTCTCTCGTAAACAGCAGACAACTACCACATAGGATTACCACAGGTCTCAAGGACTTTAACTTTTCCTAAGAGACAGTAAATAAATCTTGTACTGTTTAACTGCCATTCGCACTGTAGTTAGTAACCTTCCAGTACCTGCCTTAGACCTCTCATTCTCATAACAACTTTCCTGGATTGTCTATTAAAACTCAACCTACTAATAGTAATCACCATCCCTAAGCTTTCCCTACCTTCTCTGCATGTATCTTCTACTTCACCTAACACTTCTCTGCTTACCTCTCACAGTACCCAGTACCTACCTTCTCTACTTGTGTGCATTCCTCTCTTTGCTTGGCTAGCCAGCCCCTTTGCTTGTCCAACACTCCGCATGGCTTTCGACCCTTCCATAGTACCACCACTGCCTTATTCTCCTTCTCCAATACAGTAAGCTCCCTTAGAAATAAAAGTAAATTTGTTTCTGCCACCTTTTTTGACCTACCAAAGGCATTTGATATGGTTAGACATGATATTCTTATCAAGCTATCAGAACTAGGACTTTCTCTTCCCTCCATAGCCTGGTTCCAAAGCTATCTAGCTGGATGTCAACAAGCAGTACTGTGGAAATAAGAACTCTCCCCCTTCTCCCAGTTTCTCTTGGTGTTCCACAAGGTTCTATTTTAGGTCCTCAGCTTTTCACCCGCTATACCAATAAGCTCCATTTCACCACTCCCAGTGCATCTATCATCCAATACATAGATGACTCTATGTTAATTTGTGCAGCTTCCTCATTACAGGAACTTCACACATTAACTCAGGAATCTTTCCTCTCCATTGAGGCATGGCTATCTGATATCCAACTCATTATAAACCCTGCAAAAACCAAACTACTACTTGTTAAACCCACTAGGTCTACCTCATCAACTTCTACCTTTAATGTCATGTCCAGTAACAAAACTACCATATCTCCCACAGATCACACCAAACTCCTGGGCATTGAGATTGATAACAATCTAAGATTTGATGTTCACATTTCCAAGATCATCAAGACATTCCACAAAAAAACTAGGTACCCTCTACAGAAATAGACAATTCCTTAACCAACAAACAAAAGCTACTATAGCCCACACTCACCTTATTTCTACCCTCCTCTATGCCTCACCAATTCTCACCAATCTTACCTGGCTAAGCTTGACTCCTGCTATAAAAAAATGCTAGATTTGCCTGTAACTCCCCATTTAGATCTCACCACTGTTCATCCTTGAATCAGCTCAACTGGTTGGAACTTTCTCAACTCCTACCATGCAACCAACTCTCTCTGGCCCATAAAATCCTATATCAACCAGAAAAAAACCTGCATTACAAAACCTGCTTCACCTCCACACCAGTAACAGAACTCTTTATAAGTTCATAGGTGTGTACTAGGCTAATGACCCTGGAGCCTTTACAAGACTAGCCCATAGGATTACCCTGGCATCATGCCACCCGACCTTAGTTCCCAGTGCCTCTGTCGAGTAGATCCACTGGAGTGATCCCCAGGATGAATTTTCTACTTCCCATCCATTCATCAAGATTTCTCTTGAAGAGGGCCAGTGAGGTGCTCTGCTTGACATGTATGGAAGTTTATTCCATAGCATGGGCAGTCTCTAGGTTATGAACCTGTCCCTCCAGCTTGTTCTGTTGATTTGGGTAATGAGGTTAAGGTCTCTGGAGCATGTAGTGTGGAAGGATTGGGATTTCTTTAGATGTAGCATTTCAAACAGAACTGGGTTAGACATGGCTTTGTAAGTCAAGCAGTGATCGCCTCTAAGTAGGCGATATGAGACAGAGAATAGTTGGAGTTTTTTGAGTCTGTCCATATAGGACAAGTGTTTAAGGCCTAGGATCCTCTTTGTGAGGTACTTCTGTGACTTCTCCAGCTGTTGCAGGTGTCTAGTGAAGCACATGCCAAATGGGACATTGTACTCGATGACTGGCCTATTGAGGGAAGAGTAGAGGGAGACAATGACCTCTTTCTTCCTGGATGCAAAACCCTTAGAAATGAGATGTGCCACATAGAAGGACTTTCTGACCACAGTGGCAATGTGGTGGTCAAAAGAGAGATTGCTGTCAACCTGTGCTCCCAGATCTCTTATAATGCCTTCTGTGTTCAGTGGACTACCATTGATGTGGTAATTCATGGGAACTGGGTTTTTCCGAAAGGGGATGATGACATTTTTTAGCATTGAGCTTAAGGCCATGATTCTGACACCATTTGTTGGTCTCAGTGAGGCCTTTCTGAACGATGTCAGCATAATTTGGGGAGTTAATAATAGCTCCCAACTTGCAATCGTCTGTGAACTTTGTCAGCCAGAGTCCCTTCATGTTGGACTGGACTTCAGAGAAGTAGATACCAAACAGGAAAGGACCCAGGACCGAACCCTGTGGGACTCCATTCGTGACTGGTCAGCAGTTTGACTTGGAGCCAGCTACTTCCACACTATGGGTTTTATCTGTGAGCCAGTTTTCAACCCACCTAGTGATATAGGGTGTTGATGCCTAGCTTGGTGAGTTTCTATTTGATTCCTGAGTGGGGAATGGTATCAAAGGCTTTGGCCAGATCAAGGTAAATTGTATGAAACACTTTGTCATCATCCACAGCTCTGGTGACCGATTCAAAGAAGTCGACCAGGTTGAGCAGGCATGCTCTACCCTTCACAAAACCAAACTGTGTGGGATCCAGAGTTTGGAGATTCCCTATATCCTTGTTTATTAGGTCCACGATGCTGTGTTCCATAGCTTTGCATATCAGACTCTTCAGGCTAATGGGGCAATAGTTCCCAGGGTCTTTAGTCACTCCTTTGTGGAGAGGGATGACTGCAGCAGTACGGCATTTGGTAGGGACAAAGCTTGAGGTGAGGCTGTGACTGAACAGGGTACACAGGTGAGGTGCCAGTTCACTCTGTAGTTCATATAGAACACAGCCAGGGATACTGTCAGGTCCCATAGAAGCTGTATTCTTGGCCTTGGACAGTGCTGTTTTAACCTGTGCAGCAGTAATACTGGGTGCCTGGCAATCTACTGGTATTGTGATTGATCCTTTGGTAGGGTTAAAGTTGGCACTGAATCTGTCGGCAAGTATACTGGCAATATCTGTTGGCTCAGTATAGGAGGTACCATTATGCAGTAGCTTAGAGCAAATCTGGGTACTGTCATGGAGATTCTTTACATAACGATAGAAGGTCTTGTGGTTGTCTTTACTATCTGCTGCAATTCTATTTTCATAGCTAGCTTTAGAGGATTTGATGAGGGATCTCAGCTTTTTGTTGAGGATGATAAGGGAGCTTTTCCAGTCTTGGGACTTCACCTTATTCCGCATCAGTTTCCTCCTTCTGTTGTAGAGTTTGTTTATGGCAGAAAAGCACCAGATTGGCTTCCTTTTTTTGGAGGAAAGCATCTTGGTTCTATTGGGTATGGCGAGATCCATGCATTTGTTCATACAGTGCATTCGTGTATGATTCGGCGATCATGCAACTATTCTCCATTTGCATGGTTCCGTGAAGTTAGTCACCTCTGTTTTTAGGAGCCCAAAGTTGGTTTTGGAGAAGTTTTTCACGGTGGTTACCTTTGCGAGGCAGGTGGGAAGGATGTGGATTTCCAAGGTGATTAGTTTGTGGTCAGATCTAACTAGGAAGGAGTTGACTAATGGTGTAGAGCAATGGTCGTCCATGTTAGTAATGACCAGGTCAAGGATGTTGTTACCTCTAGTGGGGGTAAGAATGAGTTGGTCCAGGGTATTGGAATTAATGAATTCCAGGAAATGTTGGGCAAGTGTATTGATACAGCAGTAGTTTTCCCAGTAAATGGAGGGGCAGTTGAAGTCACCCAGTATGAGAGTGTTAGGTTGGACCCTAATATTCTCCACGGTGCTTAGGAGTGTAAGTCTTGGGACAAGGGTGGGGACCTATAGCAGGCTATGATCTGAATCGCTGTCTTACCCAGTGTTAGTTGCACCTGAAGTATCTCTGATGCATTATGTTGGGCTACCAGTCTGGAGGTGTGCGCATCCTTTATGAATATGGAAACACCACTGCCTTTGGAGCTTCAGTCCAAGTTCTGGGCCTGAAAGGTGTGGAATGAGTTATAGCCTGGTAGTGCAGGGGTGTTTTCTGCTGCCTTGAACCAGGTCTCTGTTACAGCACAAATGTCGATGTTCTCCATTTTAAGGAGTGCTTCGAGTGAGTGCATTTTGAGATTTAGACTTCTAGCATTGACCTTCAGATTGCATTTGTTTGTAGCTGTTATGGTGGTAATTTGGTCTTTGGAACACCGCCTAAAAAAAGGCACTATGGGGGTGGCAAGAGCCTTGGCCAGTATCCAGAAGCCCAGGGATGACAGATGCAGACCATCTCTGGCAAAGCATCGAGGTCTGTCAATCATGCTATCCCAGGCAGATACTGGAGCCCCTTAGAAGGACACCAGAAACTTAGCCAATTGTTGAAATCAACCATTTTCTACTTGTACTATGGTGTCATTCTGGGTGATGGTAGGATGCTGGTCAGGGCTAGGGCTACATAACCTGAAAGCTCCTCCACGCCTCTTTTCATGTAGTCAAGGGAGGTACGTGTCAGGTCATTCACACCCATATGTACAATGACAGAGTCATATTTGTGTCTGTTGTTGAGGGACCTGAGTGCATGCATTATGTTGTGGATCCTGGCAAATGACAGGCAGCTGACTGTTACTTTCTCCTTATTCAACCTAGTGAGTGGGACATCAGTGTGCCTCACTATTGAGTCACCTATAACTAGTGTGTTGGGAATGCTTTTTTGCCTTAGGGGCTTTGGTTGAGTCGCACACTGTTTAGGAGAGTTATGTGTCTCTTGATTAGTGTTATCCCGACAGTAATAAATGTATCCTCACGGTAACTAAGTCAAATAATTCAGCAGGTGATACCCTCTTATATAACTATATATACAAAATCTGGAACACTCTCCCCTGTAATATAACTACAATCACTTCATTCGTACAGTTTAAAAAAGCATTAAATCTACATCTCATTAATAGCTGGCTATGCTCTTGCATTACACCCGGTTAGTCCCTCCCCTATGCTGGACCCCCTCTACCTTCCTATTTATACACCCAAGATGAATGGTTAGGACTATATTCTATGACTGTATAATTACATACAATATAATAAAAATGGGGCTATTATGTTTGGTCGAAGTTTCAGTACTTCGAACCTCACTTGTACGAACCCACTTGTTCAAAGTACTGAAACTTCAAAAACTGACTACGGAGATGACAATACAGCACAGAATGGGAATATTCCCTTTTCCTTGCTGTAGTGCGATCTCAGAGTTAGTATATTTAAGTAGGGGGGTGTATAGTGCAGGGGGGCTTGCCTCCCTGCAAAAGCATGTTTTTGTTGTTATTTTTTTTTTTTTTTTAATTTGTGAGATGATCGGGCGCCGAGACTTCAGTGAAAGTGCACTTTCGTTGAAGTGCACTTTCACTGAAGTGGGGTTCTACTTTTCGTTTTCGGTTAAGTGAAAATTTGTTGTAAAGTAGTAGATCCAATAAAACTAGACTGATGTTATGGTTTTGACTCTTACAAGCTGTTGTTCTGCATGTCTCTCCAGCAATGATCTTGATGTTTTTTATTTCATTTTGACTAGTGACTCTATTCTTGTATTACCTTACTAATTGTCTCTCTTATATATGTACAGACTATTAATGAAGACTCTCTGCATTTTGCATGTATTTTTTTTTCTGTTTAAACTTTGTATTTTTATATTTTTTTATTACTTGTTAATGATGTGTGTGGAGCTTTACTCCCCGGGCCTCCACTGAAAATGAACATGTGTCCAGTGGATTATCCCGGTTAACAAATGTAAAATAAAATAAATATACATATATATATATATATATATATATATATATATATATATATATATATATATATATATATATTTATGTATATACATACACACACACACACACACACACATATGTATATATACATATATATATATATATATATATATATATATATATATATATATATATGTATAGTAAAACTGACCCAGATGGATGAAACGTGATGATCTGATAATCCAATTTCCAGTTTACAAGCTAAAACAATCCAAAAAGGAGATGAAACTTCATAGACCAAAATTTATTTGATGAACAAGAAAACGTTAGCGCTATCGCGGTTAACCCGCTTCTTCAGACGTTACAAATACATTAATTGTTCCAGCGTTTATAAAACAGTTTAAAATACGTAACTTCCCTTACTAATTCATGTCACATCCTGTTAATTACCTAATGCAATTAAACTAATACAATTCGTTGGAGTCAATGCTATTAGCTGTGCATCTAAACATAACTTGAACAATGAAAAATTGCAATAAAACCACAAGACACTGTAACCTTCTATTATTGTAACTTATCTTGAAACAAAAACTAGATTCAATTATTAACATTGTGAATAGCAATGTACTTGTGCATAAGTTAAGTCTAAATTAAATCATATACATTTAAATTAATTAGTTCTTTATATATATATATATATATATATATATATATATATATATATATATATATATATATATATTTATGACACACACACACACACATATATATATATTAATATATATATATATATATATATATATATATATATATATACACACAGACACACACACACACACACACACACACACACATATAACACAGACACAAAGAGGTGGGTAAGTCCTGAAAGAAGCACATGAGGAGTATGACTGCCCCAAAAGAATGATGTCTTGCTCCCTAATTGAATTATACAAACCTCCAAAGGAGAAAACCATCCCTGAATGTCTACAGATCACTGACTTTGTAATAGAAGTTCTTCTTAGATATTCAGATTTTCGCTGAATGTTCAAATTTCTGCCTCATACCTTTGTTCTGTTCCTCATAAACTGGTGGTTTTCTTTCTTTAATAAAAATAATGACATGCATTGTAGTTTCAGACTTTATTTCCTTTAGGAAATGCACACTTAATTCCAGTCATTCAATCAACTTTCTAAGTTTAGTTTATGTGAAAAAAATTTTATTTTTGCCAACTTCCCCCCAATAATTTTAGTCTTTGTCCAGATTTCTTGCGCACTTTCCTGTACGTTGAGAAGTACAAGAGCTACAGCAGGAATTGAATTTAAATGCTGAGACGTTTCAACAGGGAATGAATTGATCCCTACAACAACGATTTTTCCAAAGTGGGCATGCATAAGATCTGTGTGTCCACCCCTACGACATGAGCAGCTCTGGGATAGTGAGCTTGATCCACTGAGTGAGATTATTGAAACACTGCAAAGAGGGAGGGATGACAACGTGGATGCTTAGGCTTTGTTCAGAGGCAAGAAATGCTTTTATGGAAGGAGAGCGAGTCCCTTTAAGTAGTAGCTAGTTGTCAGTGAATATGTTACAATTTCAACATTGCCTCAGACTGCAATAACAGTCACAAAGTGCAGCTTCATGGTTCCAATTACTTGCTACTGTGGGCTGGAGGGTGAGTAGTGCTCAACTGGAATGCTGTCTATCTAAGACGAATACAAGTCTGTACACAAGCAGGAATGAATCACTTTGCATAACTACCGACTATTACATGTGCTCATAATTTTTGGAGTAGGTTGTACTGAGAAAGATTAGGTTCTCTGTCTGTACACTGCACAGTTAAAATGACTGTGCAAGAAGCAGTGCCTTGCAAACATGGGCAACTTATGACAGCAGATAAATACAAGAAATTCATTGAATCAATTGGCCAATAGCAAAACAGCTCAATTCAAAGATCTGCAAGCAGTCAGAGGCCTAGAAATGGCTTAGTTCTTCCTCTTCTCTCAGTAGTATTTAAACCAGAGCAATTCTGACTCGGATCACATGGCTGCCTGTGTGGCACTGAGGAATGAAGCCCTGACTGTGACCCAGATAACCAGAGTTTGAGCTTTGCCTTGGGTGCTGGAAGAGGCAAGTGGAATGGATAGTCATGAGTAGTGAACTGTAGTTCTCCAGTAGTTGGGGGGAGAGAATGTTTAGGTTGCCAGTCACTACCCAGTAAATGGGTACTTGCAATTTTCTTATTCATTTGTCATTTCATGTCCTTTCTGAATCCCAGCCATGGTGGCTAATGTAGATTGTCCTGGCTGTAATCATAGCAATGTGAACATGAGTTATCATTTGTTTTCTTTCTTTTTAACTTAGAAAGTTACTAGAATGACAAGATTTGTGTTGGCATGCAGATTCTGAAGGACAGGAAGTCTAAAACTCATATATGTCATTATTTATTGACTTCACTCCTCTCCTCTGATTTACCACAAAACCACAAATATTTTGAGAAATAGACCAACTGTGGCTAATCAGGACAGTTCAGAGGTATCTTAAACACACACACACACACACACACACACACACACACACACACACACACACACACACACACACACACACACACCTACTTTCTCTTTGCTCTCAAACACACACACACACACACACACACACACACACACACACACACACACACACACACACACACACACACACACACACCTACTTTCTCTTTGCTCTCACACAGACACACACACACACACACACACACACAAGTGCACATACCTTCTCTCTGCTCTCATACAGCAACACACACACAACAATACACACAAACACACCTTCTCTCCTATACAGCAATACACACACATTATCTCTCATATGAACAGAATGACTAGTTTAAATTACATACACACAAATTTCTCTTCCACACAGAAACAAATGGAACCGCTACATTCTCTCTGCTCTCTCTCTGTCTCACACACACACACACACACACACACACACACACACACACACACACACACACACACACACACATATATATATATATATACACACACTCATACCTACCTTCTCTCTGCTCTCACACAGCAACACACACATACACGTACCTACTCTCTCACACAACAAACACAGACATGCACACACATACACATGCACACACACGCACACTCAACAAAACGAGCAAACATACACACAGTGAAAAATAACAATAATTATCATCATCATAAAGCATGTCATAAATGAAGATCAGTAAGCCTAAAATGCCTGACTCCAACCCTAAAGCCCCATCTGCTCCTTAAACCCACTATCCACTTCCCCTCCAATTCAAGATCATTCCCTAAACCTAAATTCCTTTACACCCCCTGCACACTATGGCTCAGTAAACTGAAAAATTCCCATCCTCCACCCTAACACTAATGTTCTTATCACTCCTTAAACCTAAATTATCCTTCAAACTCTGCTCCACAATCTCTTTCTAAACCTAAAATCCCCACTTACAGCCCTGAAGGCTCATCATTCCATAAAATGTAAATTCTATGCCCCCTTCTTTACTCCATAAACTTAAAGTTTGTGTCCCTACTCCACTCTCTGTTCCCATACCAATACCTAAGAGCACCGTCCCATCTCCCTTTCCCCACTTAGTCCACGTCAAGCATTTACTTGCATCCATTTCCTAAGAAGTAAGCAGGTGGTGTGGCAGGTGTATTGTTGAACTCACATTCAGTTTTGAACATGAGCAAATCATCAGATGGGTTTACAGCTATTTGAGTCCCTGTCTGCATGTTTCTGACATTCAAGCAGCTGGAACATCCATTATACCATACTTAGATAGTGAACCACTTCATATGCTATGAACAAAGTGAAGAGAAATTGGCCAGCATACAGAATGCCATTATTTTGGACTACAGTAACATCATATAAGGTGTTGTAACTATTACGAAATTACAAAATGCTTGGCAATAGGTAGGTGATAAGTGTCTTTTATATGCAGCTTTACCATGAAAGGCAATACAGGTCACAGTGGTACAAGATATTAAAGTGAAAACATCTTGAACTTCTAAACAAATGGGTTTAGACCAGAAAGATCTAGCACTGGTCCAAGGATCCTTCGGGTTTGAAATCTAGATAAATTATGAATAATAACCTTTCCTTGTGAGATTAAATGACACTGGTTCTATGACTTTTTGAGACAGAATTCTGTGTATAATGTGAAGAAATAGATAAATCTGGTTACCTGGGCAAGTGGTAATCCAATGGAAAGGAGGGGGGATTACCTTCAGAACCCAACTCTCTCTGAAACAATCTGATTCCAGTAATGAGGATGGAGTGTCAGAAACAGAAAGGTTTCTAGAGTTGGGGGTGATGAACAGGCAGGTAATCGTGCTGACTGAGAGGAATGTATTTTACTTTCAGAGACATTTCCAATCTTTACTGAGCCTCCTTTGCGTTTCTAAAACCTCATGACTAGCTCCATAATGCTTAAAATTGTTTGTTTGCTAGAAAAAAAGGAAATAAAGGGGAGGAAAGCTATTATTTGCTGTGGAAAATGAGGTTTGAAAAATCTGAATTAGTTTTTCCATAAGTACCTCTGCTGCACAGAGAACAAACACACCAAACGCAAGTCTCTATTAATGAGAATGTAAAATGTCAGATTAACCATCGGGAAGATTTTAAGAGTACAGCCAAGCAAATTTGCTCAAAAGTGATCTTGATGCACTAGATCTGGAGGAAGAGTCAGCAACATCACAAGTACATGTTAAAATATCCTTAGTCACTGGAGAAATGGATATCACAGAAGCATTTAATGAATTATTTAACTCTGAAGAATGAAGGTTAATCATAAACTTCTCCACATTGCAAAAAGACAAAGAAGAAACTTCAATATATGAACATGACAGTTTACAAAAATACACAAGAAGAAATTTCAGCAATGAACATGACAGTTTAAAATCCTGAAATGTAAAGAAGACATTTATGTTCATCATCTTGATTACTGTTGTAGTAGCCATAACTATATGGTTTATATCTTGCATAGCATATAACAGTCGGACAGCTTAAAAAGCTTCAGGGTACATTCTATGGGTCTTAACCATCAGTCAGACTCAAATAAGTTGACTACAAAGAGAGATTTGTGCACCAACCCCCTCCAAGAGCTTTCCTGTGACCAAACAACAAACTCTTCTGAGGTTTACAAGGATGGATGGTCGGGCTTATGCTGCTTTTTGGCTGGGCAGACAAGTTAGCTTTGGGGAAAGAAATCTTCCATTTTACAAAAATAGGAGTTATGTACTCACCGTAATGCTCTATCTACATTATCCATTTTCATTCTTCCTCACTGATGGGTTTTGGATCAGGCTCAGCCACATTTTTTAGGCTTTAGATCTTAGTCTCAAGTTCCTCCATCCTCCCATAATGCACTACACTGTCCCTAACTCATCAGATCTAGCTTGCTGCCTACTGATTTAAAAGACGGGACAGATAAAGAAAAAAATTAAGGCTGATATGGAACATGAAAGCATTTATATAATTCAAAATCCTTCTAGGAATGATAAGCCCAGGAATGGCTGGGAGGGAAAGGGAGGAAGAATGAAAATGGACAACACAGATGGAACATTATGGTGAGTGTATAACTTCTTTATCTGATGTCGTCATTTTCATTGTTCCTCACTGATGGGTTAGAATACCCAGCGATGTAACTCTCAGGAGGCCCTCAAAGAGGGATATGTAGGAGCACTGTCGAGCCAAAGAAGCCCCTCTTTTTGAAGATAGGCAGATATCAAATGTTGCAAGTGTGATGGGAAAGAAATAGGTAATTGGGAATATATATTTTTGGGAGTGTAATGAGATGGTGGACTTAAAAATGATAATTGTGTTAACTAATGTTTTGGAGGAGGAATGAGGTTTAAAAGAAGGCAGGATTTGAATGAGCTATGTAATGTTTGACTGACAATGACTGGATAGATTATAAGTGATGTATAATGTTTGCAAATAAAAATATAAAAATATGTCAGTTTGATTTGTTTTCATTTATGTAAATGTATGACTGTCTATGTCATAAGTGATAATAAAAATGTTTCTTGTATAAAAAAAAAAAAAAAAAAAAAAAAAAAGAAAAGAAAACAACCTTGACATCTAGGAAAAAGTTCAAGTTATAAACCAATTTACCCATCCTGTATTAACATACAGTTTTGGTGTGATTAGCTATTCCCAAAAAGGTTCTGGATCAGCTGGATAGTAAAACAATAATAATGCTTCATGCGTTCCCCCCCCCACACTCCCCCTACTTAAATATACCAACTCCGTAGAATTAGAGTCGCATACCTAGTTTCTGGGTGTGATACTCTTATGGCTGAGGGCCTATACACTGAAAGACACAATAGTGCAGCAAGATTGTTCCATTGATTGTGCAAACACCACAATACAGGAGTAGCTGAGAGGCACTGGGAACATGAGCCAAAAAGTATTAGAGCAAATGATGAAGTGTACATCAGACTGGATCAGCCATTGCCAGCAGTTCAGAAAAGAAGATGCGAGAACACCAGATATAGTAGTTCATGAAAAAAACACAAAACTAGCATTGATCACTCAAATTTCTACACATTGTCATTACAATGTCCTACATACAGCAAGAAATAAAGTCATAAAATATCAAGATTTGCAGGCAAAAATGAGAGCAATGCGGAGGAAAAATGCCCAGACAGTTGCAATAGTAGTAGTAGGAACAATGGTTCGGGGAAAAAAAACTACAGTAATTTTTAGACATTCTACCCATAAATGTAATTCCTTATGAATTGCAGGAATTAATTATTGGCCTATTGTGGGTGCTACAAAGAACACTATTGGATATCAAAGACTGAAACAAAACAATTTCATGAACTTTAACCATACCCTGACTTAGGAATGGTGTCTATTCCCATAATGGTATTAGAAACCCAAAAGATTTGGAGAACTTAAACCAAACATCTAACACATCCAGTTAAATGGCATGTTTGTAAAACAACATGCAAACTGTCCAAGTTTAACCCAGACATCTTCATTACTATCCTATTAACTTTTAACTGGAAAATCCATAAAATCCTACCCTTATATTATGCTTTAAACTAATTCAATGCAACTTTCCTAAATAACTTGACAACTCCTAGAAGGAAGAGAGTAAGAACAAATAATGCAATTTGGCTATACAAAAAGAGTAGAATGCTAAAGCAGGATAAATAAAAAGTGTAGGAAGATTGGTAAAAAATACAATGCATCACAATCTCTCAAACATCAGAATGCTCCACATCTGTAACAAAAAGCAAATAAATGAAGGCAAAAACTATACTAGAACAACACTCTGAAGAATAGCTAACACAACCATAAAAAGATTCCAGTCATCTATTAAAGGAATCTTGCATCCTAGTCAAAACTTCAACCCTAATACCTCTCCCAAAAACTTGTCACTCAAACCTGCAACATAATTAATGTCTTATTTAATAGATAGTAAGGTGTTCTTAACCAAGGATGCCCATATCCAATCCCAGCCCTGCCCAATAGTCATATATCACTACTTCCACTTTCACCTTCAAACCAGTGCTCTCATTCTACATAAAACAACTCAAACTCAAACCATGCTTAACTTCAGCTGATGACTTTCCAGGTGAGTACTTTAAAATAGCAGCCATTAGCATTGCCCATCTTGTCTCAATCCTTATAAATGGGTCAGTCTTGGAATCTCATGTTCCCCTCCTTTGGGAACAATCACACATTATCTATCTATACAAAGCAGGAAATTCAACAGACATCCTTAACCTTAGATCTTAGGTTCACAGGAGAATAGTAGGATAATTACCCTGAAGACAGAATCAAACTGTGTACTCTGTTTATAGGTTGTAAACCTTAACCATCATGCGAAACCCACTCTCTCTGAAATACTTAAAAAACATGCCTTCCCTACCTCCTGTAGTACTAACCCTACACTTCTAACCCTAAAGATACTGTTAATAAAGAGATATAATGACAAACTAGTCTCCCCCTTATTTCTATTGTCTACAGCCTTCAAGACAAATTGTCAGAGCAAACTTCTACTTCAAAAGTCCACATTATGTGTATTGCAGAGCACTCTTCTATGGTTTAGAAGATACTTGTCCAACAGGTATCAGTCAGTAAAATGGCACTTCAACCTATCTCCATACCTCCCAGTCACCACCAGTGTACCATAATGCTCTATCCTTGTTCTGCTCCTCTTCAACACACCAACAACCTCCACTGATGCACACAACAGGCTCCCGTAATACAACACACTGATCACTCCATACTCATATGCACATCAGATAACTTGCCACATCTCCCAAAAAATTACTCAGGAAGCTGTAACAGACACTGAAACATGGCTTTGTAACTCACAACTAATGCTCACCCCCCTCCCAAATACTATGGTTCCCCCAGAGCTCTTTCATGAAAAACAACATTTAAAACCCTCTCACTTAATAATGCACCATCTGAAGCCCCTTCTAATAGCAAATAATGAGGGAGGATAGTGGATGATTATAAGTAATAGTTATTAATAATAATAATAATAATGATACTAATAATGATACTAATAATTATACTAATAATGATACTAATAGTAATGATAAAAGTGGATGATGAGGAGCAGCCACTGAATCCTCAATTGACTTGGCCATACTGCAGGGAGGTTTATCTCGAATAAATAACTGGTATAAAAATCAGTCTGAAACTACATACCAAAAAAATGCATTACTGTATCTTTTGGGAAGCCATCTACCCCCGGGAGCTACCACACTGACAATATGCACCTAAGACTTGAACCAGTTGTTCAGGATTTGGGAACGTATGTGGACAGTGACTTAACTTTTGAATAAAAAAAGCAGAAACTTTGCAGGGTGTGAAGTTCACTCCTTGAAATATGCTATGCAATTAGTTCACTAATAAAAATTGAACTTTAAAATATGTACTGCAAAATAATAAAATAAAAGTCTGCAGTTGAGTTAAGAATGGAATGTCCTTTATTGAAACACACAAACAAGCAATCCTAGTTGAGTATAATGAAAATGAAGCTTCTGCTTGGTTTATTAGTGAACTAACTCACTCGTTTTTGACCAAGTATACTCTGCATACTGGGTTTTCTGAGACTTCCGGGGTTACCAAGTATTTTTCTTTTGACTTGACATTTGACCAGCGTGTGTCTGTTGTTGTAAGAAGTCCTTCTACATCGCACAGATTATAAACAAAGTGATTGTGTCTAGATGTAGAGATGTATATGACCTCCTTTACTTAGACTTTATCAGCCCAGTCATTGCACATTATGCTCCTTTTGGCATGTATCTGTTCGGACACATGCAACAACTGGAGCTCCCAAAAAGATACCTTACTAAAAGGATACAAGGCCTAAACAACAGGTTCTACATGGACTGACTGAAACCCATGTCACTATATTTGGTATCCTACAGAATCCAAAGATGTGACCTGTGTCTCGCATAGAAGGCATCCTCTGACCTTTTACTAATGGACTTAATGCACATCAGTAAGTCAAATGGCATCAGAAATACTTTGCCTAGGCATCTAAATCTCTTCTGAAACTTTAACAGAACAGTCTGTAGGGACAGGTATATTTTGCAGAGGATACCGTTGCTAGGGAACAGACTCCCTATCCACATAAAACAAAGTTCATCCCTGTCCATTTTCAAGTGCAACTTAAATATATACATAGGAAACAGAAAATGTACCCTAGACCTGCCCCATGCACTACAAATGGGCATATACAGCTCCAAACTGCTTTATCTCAGGCATGAGTCCACTCAAATTATATATGGTACGATCCCAGTTATTCTCATTAGGGGTAATATGTAATTATTAACCATGGTTCATAGGTTGGTACTAGGCTATCAGCCCTAGGGTCTATACAAGTCTAGCCATAACAATTCTCTGGCTATTTCTTCCCACAATATTTAATTCCCTGGACCCCTGTCTAGCAGGGTGACTGACATGATCCCCAGGGTGAATTTCCTATCTTTTGAAGAGGGCCAAAGTGGCGCTCTGCTTGACATGTATAGGCAGTCTATTCCAGAGTCGGGGAGTCTCTGGGTTAGGAACCTATCCCTCCAGCATGTTTTGTTCATTGTGATGACAAGGTTTAGATCCCTGGAGCATGTGGCTCTGAGAGATTGGGATTTCTTTAAGTGTAGCATGTCCAACAGCTCTGGGTTTGACATGGCCTTGTATGTTAAGCAGAGATTGCCTCTGAGTAGATGATATGCGAAAGAGTATATCTGGAGTTTTTTAGACGGTCATCATAGTGCATCTGCTTAAGGCCTATGATTCTTTTAGTGAGTTATTTCTGCGTCCTTTCCAGTTGTTGCAGATGTCTTGAGACTTGAGAGGAACATACCAAACAGGGCACTGTATTCTATAATGGGTCTAATGAGGGATGAGTACAGTGGGACAATGACCTCCTTATTTCTGGACAAAAAGCCCTTAGTGATGACGTGTGCCACATAGAAGGATTTTCTAACTGTTGTGATGATGTGGTTATCGAAGGTGATAACACTGTCCACCTGTGTCCCTAAGTCTCTGTTTAGTGTACAGCCACTTATGTGGTAATTCACGGGTACATGTTTTTCTCCAAAGGGGATAACTATACATTTCTTGGCATTGAGCTTGAGCCCATGGCTCTGGCACCAAGCATCTGTTTCTGTAAGGCCGTTTTGTAGAATATCCACATCATGGGCACTGTCAGTAAGCCAGTTGGCAACCCATCGAATGATGTATGAATTAATGCCAAGCTTAGTAAGTTTATCTATGATTCCAGAGTGGGGAATGGCATCGAAGGCCTTGGCGAGGTCCAGATAGGCTGTGTGGACCGCCTTACCCTTGTCCACAGCTCTGGAGACTGATTCGAAGAAGTCAATCAGGTTCAGGAGACAAGATCGGCCCTTCATGAACCTAAACTGGGTGGGATCCAGTGTTTGAAGGTTGCCAATGTCTTTGTTTATAAGTTCCATGATAAAACATTCCATGGCCTTGCAAATCAGGCTCGTCAGACTGATGGGGCGGTAGTTCCCATGATCCAAGGTGGATCCCCCTTGTGGAGTGGGATAACTGTAGCTGTGCACCATTCAGTGGGCATGAAGCCTGAGTTGAGGCTATGATTAAACATGACACTTAGGTGAGGTGCCAGTTCATATTGTAGTTCATGTAGTACACAGCCCGGGATGTCATCTGGTCCCATGGATACTGTATTCTTAGCTTTGAAGAGTGTGGTTTTTACCTGTATGGCCATTATTACCAGAATTTTGCAATCTTTCAGTATTGAGATGGGCCCTTTAGGGGGGTGAGAGGGGGGGTGAAGTTGGTACTGAATTGATCTGCCAGGATATTGGCAATATCCTTGGGATCAGTATATTGACAACAAAAATCACTTGCAGATCACTAAAGCCAATAACTCTGCTGGTGAAGCACTATTCTCTTGCACCATAGCCAAATTATGGAACTCCCTTCTACCCACAATTACCTCCATACCATCATGCAGCCACTTTAAAACTTTACTAAAAGCGCACCTAAAAACATGCTGGCTATGCCCTTGCACCTCCCACTCTAATATCACCCTCCCCATCCAACCACTACCTTTCTTTCCACTCCACTAACTACCTTGATTATAGCAAGCGCAGATGCTGATAAACCAGTACTTATTATACAGCAGGAACTTCTTCTTGTAACATTTGTTAATGTCTGTTATGTACTTCACAGATAAAGATTCTAGTTGTCTACTGATGTACTATGTTCTTTATCTGTAAATATGTTGTAAGTAATTGCTATGTAAATTGTTAATCGCTATGTAGTCCAATGTAACTATTGTCTGTTTATTTTAACTGTGGAGCTTTTCTCCCCGGGCCTCCGCTGAAAATGGACCCCGGTCAACAAATATAAATAAATAAATAAATATTACCATTCTGTTGTAGCTCAGAGCATATCTGAGTACTGCATTTAGATTCTTGACATAGCCATAGAATCCTTGTGGTTGCCTTTGGAATCTTTGGCAATTTTATTTTTGTAACTAGCTTTAGAGGATTTTATGAGGGATCAGCTTCTAACTGAGGCTGGTAAGGGAGTTTTTTGCATCCTAGGATTTTCCTCTTTTCTGCAACAGTTTCTTCCTTTTGTTGTAAAATTTGTTTATGGCAGGGGACCACCATATTGGCTTCCTTTTTTTGGAGGAGATCCGTCTCGGTTCTATTTGGGATGGCATTATTCATGCATGAGTGGATGTGCTCATACAGTGCCTTAGTGTAGGATTCAGCAGTCGAACTTTCAGTTCCCATCTTCATGGGTGTCATGAAGTTTTCCACTTCTGACTTGAGTAGCATGAAGTTGGCTTTGGAGAAGTTTTTTTATGGAGGTTTCCTTACTGGGGGATGGGGGAGGGATGTGGGTGTCAATGGTGATTAGCTTATGGTCAGACCTGACCAACGAGGGGGCGACCATAGGTGTGGAGCATCGATTTCCCATGTTGGTAATGACCAGGTCTAGGATATTGTAGCCCCTTGGTGGGACTATGGATTAGCTGATCCAGGGCATTGGAATTTATGAATTCTAAGAATTGTTGGGTAAAGGTGTTGGCACACAAGTAGTTTTCCCAGTTAATGGCAGGATAGTTGATATCACCCAGTATTAGGGTGTTTGGTTGTATCTTAATATTTTCCAGTATGTTTAGAAAGGTGTAGCGAGAATCTTGGGGCATGGTGGGGGATCTGTAGCAAGCTACAATTTGCATTGCAGTCTTACCTAGTGTTAGTTCCACCTGCAGAATTTCAGATGCATTATGTTGGGCAACTAGCCTGGTGGTGTGAATATCCTTGGTGAATATGGAAACTCCTCCACCTTTAGTGTTTCGGTTCTGGTTTGGTGGCTGAAAAGTGTGGTAAGAGTTGTAGCCTGGTACTGCAGGAGTGCTCTCTGTAGCCTTGAACCAGGTCTCAGTTACTGCACAGATATCGATGTTCTCCATTTTTAGGAGTGCCTTGAGAGAGTGCATTTTGAGGTTTAGACTTCCAGCATTGAGTAACATTACCTACAGATTTTTCATGCTTGTCCCTGTTACGGTGGTGATTTTGTCCTTTGAACTTTGCCTAAAAAAGGCACTATAGAGGTGGCAAGAGCCTTAGCCAGTAATCTGAATCCCAGGGGCGGCAGGTGCAGACCATCTCTGGCAAAGCCTTGTGGACTATCGATCATGTTGCCCCAGGCAGACAGATACTGGATCCCCTATGAATGACACCAGAAGCTTAGCCAATTTTTGAAGTCAATCATTTTGAGCTTATACTGTGGTATTATTCTGGGTGAAGGCAGGATGCTACTCAGGGCTAGGGTCATACCTGCCTGGGCCACATGATCCGAGAGCTCTTCCATGCCTCTTTTCATGTAGTCCAAGGAGGTAGTCCAAGGAGGTATGTCTCAAGTCATTCATTCCAACATGGACAATGACAGAGTCATATTTGTACATATTGTGGAGTGACTTGAGTGCATGTGTTATGTGGTGGATCCTGGCATCCGACAGGCAGCTGACTAATTTTCTCCTTGTTCAGCCTGGTGAGTGGGACATCAGTGTGCCTGATTAAAGTGTTGGGTATATTGTCTTGCCGTAGGGGTTGTTTTTGGGTGGCACACTGGTGTTGTGAGCTATGTGGCACTTTGGTCGTGATTGGTGTTTGTTTGCATGTCAGCTTCGGAGGTCCTTGATGCTTGGGCAGGTTACTGTTAAGGGCCTCTGCATATGAGGGCTTAGTGATGCTATGTGAGGGTGTTGGTGGTGTGGGTTTAGAAGGGCTATGTGTTGCTTGAGGTGTAGTGCGGGTGTTAACCTTCTCCTCTTGACTGTCAGCACAATCTTGGGTGGAGAGAGCTTTGCTTCCAGTTTGGCTATGTACGTGCATCTCTCACAGGTTGTAGTGTTAGTAAGTAAGCATAGCATGGGTGGTAGGAGGAGACGGTTGTCTGTGTACATGAGGCAATTGTTGCATTGCCCCAGTATGTCCAGATTCACCAGGTGGACAGGAGAAATCACCTGAAACTGACCCTTGGATATGCCTGGTTTGGTGTTTCTTTTGTAAAGTACAAGAGCTGTTTTCCCTTACCTTAGCAAGGTACTTTGCAATTATAGGCTGTTTAGCACCTGTGATTAATTTCTCCTTATTAACAAGGAGACTTGAGTGCTTGTATCAGTTTAAGGCTTCCTAGTGCTTTCCAGCAGATTTTAGAGCAAGTGCTAGTCACAGGGATGCTTAAAGGTAATATGAAAAAAATGGTTTATCCTAAACACTGCAGTGTGCACTAGAAAAGTTAGATGTGAAAGTAGATAACTTAAGTTTTACCTGTCTAAAAAGTTAAGTTTTAGTGGAGAGTCACTATTTTTAAAACAGCAAGATAGACTGAACGGGGGTGGTCACTTTTGTATTCTGGTACTATGGAGTACAGTAGGATGGCCAATAAATGTAAATAGTTGAATGGGAGTGATTTCACAAAATCAGTAAAAGCAGTGAGGAAATGAGATATATGGTCAAATTCACATAAGGGGCAGGCAACTAGGAAGACAGTGGTGTTTAAGAACACAACAGTAACCGTGTGGGAAAAAAAAATTCTGCCTGACTCACAAGAGACAGAGCTGTGGTCTCTTTTCAAGTTTTATTATGCAGTTAAAAGCAGAATACAAGTAAAACACAAGGTAAAGAAAACACATCACAGTATTCAAAATAGAAAAAGGCAATAAAGTAATACAAAATACAAAAAGTAAAAAGCAAACTAACCTTTCCCCTCACAGCACAGTGTAACAGAGTCTGGGTGTGCCTTCCTAGTAAAGTATGGGACAGGTAAGACCAATCGATAACCAAGTGGGATAGGTTATTTCAAACACAGAAACAGAAATTAGCTAGATAAAATGGTCTGTAAGAGCAGCTAGCCTAGTACTTACCTTATCTATGAACCTGTACTCTTACACTTGACATGTACATGCAGAAATGCATACCAATACTCACCAAAAACTGCTTTAGCGACCCCAAAGACAATCTCACCAACACAACTAAAACTACCTTCATGACTACTAAGCACCCCCTCAATAGTTTATGTAGCATCCATTCTTACTAACTTCCAGGTAGCACAGAAAGGCATAATTTGAGCAATGCTATTTTTAAATGGTTAAATTTGCAGTAAATGCACCTTTCAGAACCCACTACTCTATAGTACTGAAAGGTTAAATTGGTTAGAACTAACCCATCAACAAACATATACAGAGCTTCTCCCCACCTACAACATTAGCCAGCAATCATCTGCTTGTCTAGCACTAAATAGCACTCTATACAACTATGAACATAGGTTCATAGGTGTGTAGTAGGCTAATGGCCCTGGAGCCTATATAAGCCTAGCCCAAGAAAATTTCCTGGGATCATCATACTCCATCATTATGATTCCATACCATTCTATACAACTATATTCTTACTCCATCATTATGATTTTATTGCATTTTATACAGCTATGTTTGTACTCCATCATTATGATTCCATACCATTCTATACAGCTATATTTGTACTCCATTATGATTTCATTACATTTTATCCAACTATGGTCGTACTCCATCATTATGATTCAATGAGGACAAACCTTTCTGGCCCCACAATCCTATCAAAACTGCAGGACTTAACCTATATTTACACCATGTTGCTAAGGCCTGGGACTCCTTACCTATAACCATCACATCAACACCCTCCCTCCATTCCTTTTTAACTATTCTGAAACAGTTCTTAGCCAAACTCTCTCTCTGTTTTTGCTCAGCCTCAGGATAACAATATTCCTAAATATGAACAAGCTCCTGTTCATACCTTACACGTCCTTACTCCCCCTTTTCACTCACTTCCTAACTTTATCTATGTATGTAATAAGTTATTTTTTCCCTAACTTCATATTGGAATTCCTGTATTTATTATACCCCTTTACCTTTAACTTCTAAAAACTGTCTAAAATGTCTCTAATAATTAATTTTGGGACATTATGTCCAAATTGGTATAATTATTTAAACTGTAGATGTTTTGTTTTATTTTTGAGGGTTTTAAAATAGTCATCAAAATGTTTTTGAAATACTGTGGAACTTTTCTCCATGGGCCTCCAATAAAAATGGACACCTACCCGATTAGACTTTCCCAGTAGTCAGATGTCAGTAAACAAATATCATGCTGGACCTCGTGTTTACAAATGTTTCCTCTCTCTGCACCCAACTAATATAATATAATATAATATAATATAATATAATATAATATAATATAATATAATATAATATAATATAATACGATGTGGTACGATATACAACTTGTGATTACAACAGATACCTAAATGAAAACAAAGAAAAAATTACACACAAATAAGGAAATCTGTGGAACTAACTGGCCACCCACACCACAACAAAAATCATCAGACTGAAAAAATGCAAAATAAATATTACTGGTGAATAACTCCTTCAAACTACTCAATTATCACGGATTTCACCTCAAACCATCCCCCTTCTCCTTATAAAGATGGCATAATATTAGACTAGTACATCGCACTCAGTTCTGCTCAGCTTTGGGCGTGTCCGAACTGACTTATACTCGAAATGGGCGTGTAAAGCCTAGATGACTGGCAGGCATGCTAATTCACATGTCACGTCATGTCCAAATTACTCTGCCTCTCTCAGATTCCCAATTTATGCAAATAAAAAAGCTTAATCTTGTGTGTATTCCTTATCCTGAAGACAAGCACTAAAAACAAAAAAGAAAATTATCACTATACTAATGGGTAGAAGATGTCACTCATGTCACCTAACAATAACAATCCCCATTGTAGGTACTTGTGGTACTTTTACTACCACATCAAGCTGAATGAGACTAAATTACTACCAAGTTGTGACCATTAAAACAGTCTTGTGCCTTTTATTGTTTCTCACCTGGTTTACAACAAATTCCCAAGTACTAAGTACTTCTCATACCACTAAAATGATCTATTTGCAAGCTCTGTACTCATAAATCTTTACCATACATACTATAACAATGCTTGGCTGGTTTATCTTTACTTTCTACCCCCAGCTGTATCTTAACATTAATACAACACCATTTTCATGTGCATTTCAATCTAAATCCATGTTCCATTCAGAAGAAAAACAAGCCAGTGTAGTAAGTGAATAAACAATAGTAGCCTCTTTAAAGCACTTCTGTCTATACTTATATGCAATGTGTTTTGTAGAAAACGGTTTCATAGTGGCATTGCATAACATCTGCAAAATGCAACAGCTCGATGTTACAGAAATGTCACATACATAAGTATCTACTGCTAGTGAAAGGATTGACAAACTGGCCCATTTACTGAAATGCAATTAATGGACTCTTTGTTGCATCTAACATTTAAGCGTATCATAGGTTCATAGGTTCATAGGTTTATACTAGGCTATCTGCCCTAAGGCATTTCTAAGCCTAGCCCAAATTTTTGTGGCTTACGCCACCCCTTATATGAAAAAATACTGTGCCCATTAGTTTGTTGTGCCTCTGTCCAGCAGTGACACAGAGATGATTCCCGGGGTAAACTTACGATCTCCCATCCACAGGTCAAGATTTCTCTTGAACAGAGCCAGCGAGGTGCTCTGCCTCACATGGACCGGGATTTTATTCCACAGCATAGGGAGTCTCTGAGTGATAAATCTATCCCTCCAGCACATCCTATTTATATCCGTGCTAAGGTTTAAGTCGCTTGCTCTAGTGATTTTGGTGGATTTGGATTTTTTGAGGTGGAGCATGTCCATTAATTCCGGGTTGGACATGGCCTTGTATGTCAGGCACATGTCACCTCTGAGCAGACGGTATGCGACTGAATAGAGCTGGAGTTTCTTCAATCTGGCAGCAAATGACAGATTTTGGAGTCCCTTTATCCTTTTGTATCTTGGATGATTATCCTTTTCAAGGAATATTAATTATGTATGCAAAGTGAGAGTATTATCACAAAGTTGTCTTTGCCTTATAAAACTCAATTGCTCTGGAGAAATAATTGACGCCATCACTTTCTGAATTTTATTTGCAAAAATGGTAGATAAAATTTTCATATCTATATTTATAAGGGCAATAGGCCTATAGTTAAGAGGGTTTGATTTGTCAGAGTTCGGTTTCGGGATGATAATAGTTTTGGAATTATTCATAGATAGGTTCATAGATTAGTACTAGGCTAACTGCCCCTGCGAGCCATTTTAAGCCTAGCCATTTATCCCCTGTGAGACTCAAACCCTGTACCTTGTGTTTGTAAGGCAAACACCTTAACCATTAGGCCACCTTCCCAACCCTAATATACTTGTCCGTAATCCCTTCTGATATGATATGATTATACATGCTAAGCAGGATTTTTGTAAAATTACTGCAGAAAATTTTGTAAAATTCACCTGTAAATCCATCAGGTCTGGCGCCTTATTAGGTTTCAGTTTTTTAATAGCTGCAGTTATTTCATTTAATGTTATAGGGGCTTTTAACTGGGTAATTTGTGTGGAAGATAGTTTTGGGACATTAAGCTTTGTGTGGAAGATAGTTTTGGGACCTTAAGCTTATTGAGAAAGTCTATGTACTGTTCTTTTTGGAATTGAGTTTTAGGATTGTAGATTTCTGTGTAAATATCTACAAATTAATTTACAGTGTCACTATTTCTATACAGGATTTTCCCTTTGTACTTTATGTCCTTCATATAGTTTGGTCCTTCTTTGATATTTATTAGTCTTGCTAGAGTCTTGGATGGAGTTTGAGCCCATTCCGAGTATCTATGTAGAAGCTTTAATTCAGTCAAAGAGTAGTTTTGTTGGTGGAAGAAATATATTTCCTTCTGAATTCCGTGAAGTTTAATTTCCATATCAGGGGAAAAATCTTTTTGCAGTTCTATGTCAATTTTTTTAAACTCTTTTGTGAGGTTATTAATGTACAGACTCTCTTTCTTTTTATAATAAGATGCTTTTTGGATAAGTATTCCTCTAATGACAGCTTTAGCTGCTGCCCATGGTATATCTAAAGGGATATTGGAAAGCGATGATTCAGCTTCTAAGTGTTTTAGATATTCATTAACCTCCTGGAAAACATCATTGTTTTTCAGAATGTTACTATTTAGTGACCAAGTGAAAATCTTACTGTCATAATTGCATTTTTGGTAAGGGTTAATGCCAAGTGATATATTCGAATGATCAGATATAGATCTGGCCTCATGAGCAAAATTAGCAATTTCAGTTGAGAAAGCATCTGAGATCAGGTAATAATCAATCCTAGACCAAACCTTATGTGAGGCCGAATAGAAAGTGAATTTATCAGACTCCCTGTCAATCTCAGATATTAAAAAAGGGTCAACTAAATTAAAACTATTCATCAAATCTTGAATAGAAGCAGTTATTTGGGTGGGCTGTTTTCTGTTCATATTCGAGCTACCATTTGATGGATCAATAAGAGCATTCCAATCACCACCAATAATGAAGAAATGATCATGGTATGGAAGTAGCAGATTATGTATTTCCTGGATGAACAAATGTTAGTTTGAACATGGACTATACACATTCAAAAACAAAATCGGGGACTTAACTTGTGGGTATGAGCAAGTGAATAAACACCATCTTCCATTCAAATCAAATTTAGTATCAAGCATTTCTCCATGGAAGGACTTTTTAATTAAAATAGCTGCACCTTTTGATGCAAGGCTGTTCCCTGCTGATGTAATCCGTCTAATCCAATTTCTTTTTTTAATATTGTCCCATTGGTCATTTGTCATATCGTCTCTTGTAAAAAAATGTTTGATTTGTCTTGATAAATCAGGTGCATAACCAGATTTTTTGTTAATGTCCTGTAGACCATTTACATTCCAAGAATTCACCCCAATCATCTAACTATAAGTTTAAAAAATAACAATAAAAACAAAATAGGGTCAACAGAGATACTAGTTTCACCAGGAATGGTCCATATAATGATAGGTCCTTTTCTAACACATAAAAAATAAACTGTACTCAAAACTGATGTTCTGGCATCCATACTCCTAACCTTACAACCCGTGCCTAACCACCCATCTCCCTGATATGATTTTATTTGCAAATGTAAAAGATACAAATATACTGCTGTTAAACATTTATGTATAAAATAAATGTTACAGGTATGCAACAGGGAGACATAAATACTAACCTCTACAGTCCAAGTGTCACCCAGCATTCACAACTACACCCTCATGCCACTCCAAAAACTATTTAATACTAACATATAAATCTAAAATTTACATTTAAAGGCAAAAAGATGCTTAGAATAATTAATAAAAGAGTATAAGAATCATACTTTCTAAAAGACTTAATATATATATCATTTTAGCAGATCATAACATGTAATTAGTTATGCTTACAGGTGCATCAGGTTGGATTGGTATATATTATTATGATTGTATACATTAGTTTAGAGCTAACTCCCTATAAATCAATAATACTTTATCTTATCACAGACAGTAAGCAGGCAAGTGTAACTATATCTGGCATTCTATGGGTAATGGCATATCTATAAATATTATTTTAAAATCTATTATTGAAAATCAAAATGACACACCTAAAATAAACATGCATCTAAAATAAACAGAAAGACCATTTACAGACTCAAACAAAGTAATCCGCTGAACTTTGATTATTATTTGCAGATATCTGAGACTTATAAAGCTTAAGAACACATAACTATACACTTCACCCCTATAAGATACAGATCACTTATTTAGCTGCAGCATTAGATTTTAGACACAATTAAATTAATACTTAGTTACCAATTTAACTAATACTACAATATAAAACTAAATACTAATCAATTAATATTTGGCAGGCATTATAATAAACCAGAGACATATATATAACATTCAATAACTAAATATAGCACACACTGACATAATGCTTTTTAAATTAAATAATGTTACTAACATTACCCTGAACAAAATACTTTAATGTTCTTACATTTTCAGCATCACACAGAACCCACACTGTAAAAATACAGTCAATTTCTTCATAAATATGATGTATTTCATGATTTTTAGCTTTCCCAGTAATGCTTTGCTTCTTTACTTCTTTTCCCACGCTCTCTGACCTTGTGACATCATCGGCCAATGTTTTCATTGAATTCTGGGATATGGAGTGTAGAAACAGCCCAGCAGACAAAAGAAACCCTCATGGAGCTGTTATGTAGGCCTCCCCAGGCCTCAGGAAGCAATACAAGTCCCAGAAAATGGAGTAAATTAAAGCAGAAGAAAATAAATGTGAGGAAAAAAAAAAGATAAAAAAAACGACAAGAATATTTCCAGAATATCCAGAGAGTGACAGAAAAACCAACAGGACATTAAATTAGGTATGATTAGCTCAGTTAGCTTCCTTTCTTTTACAGATCTGAGAAAGTAAAAAGTACCATTTCTGTAGGAAGTAATTTCTTCTGATAGTGTTTCCAGCTTCTGTTAATGTTTCCAGACCTATCTTCAGAGAGAAGCTGCATTTTTTAAAGCAATACATTTTTCTTTATTTTAAATAGCTTTGCCATAAGTTTTAAATAACTGGTACTTCCTTGAAAACTTGCATAAATGTTTTCTTTGCCTCCTCCACAGACTGTATAAAGTGATTTTGGTCTTTATAGTTAAAGGAAAGAGTGGCTGGGTATTTAATTTGGAAACAAATATTTTTTTTATTAGCAAAGCACTGGTGGTACTGCGGTAGCATTGTCGCCTCACAGTAAGATGCTGTCTGGTTCGATTCTCAGCTAGAGCGTCTTCTGTGTGGAGACATGCGTGAATGGGTGTACCTTTGTTGAAGGTTGCGCATCAGGCCTGGCAAGCCAGTACATAAAAATCAACTGACAATCATTAGCGGACCGGAGTTCTGCTGTGGCGACCCCTAACTGGGAAAAGCCGAAAGACACAAAAGCAAAGCACAGAAAGGGGCTAGAGCTCATCTCTGTACTTTAATGGACTGAGGTAAGTCTTGAGATAATGAGATCCTGTAGCCTCTCCATGAGATATATTTTTCTTCTTTGCAGCCATTAGCAGTAAATTAACATGTGCAGCATTAAGTAGTTTTGCATAGATCTGTCTGGGGTTAGCTTCATTTTGAGTTTTCAGTAGAGCTCTATGAACTCTTTCCACAGTAATTTCTTTTGCAAGAGATTTATCTTCAGTTACTAGTTCAAAGATCTCAGTTAATATTACAGGTAGTTGGGGTTGATCAAACTTTTCCGGAATGCCACGTATTAAGATATTATTTCTCCTAGTTCCAGTTTCTAAGTCAGTTATTTTTTGTTGCAAGTCACTGATTATTTTTCCATTTGCATTTACCTTCGCTTGTAAATCCTGTATCTGCTTTGAGTTCTCCTCAGTTTTATTTTCTATTGTGTTTATTCTTGTTATGATTTGATCCAGGATTGAACCGAAGGAATTTAGCTTATCTGAAAATAACTTGAACTCATCTTGCAATGGTTTTAATGCTGACTTAATATCTTCAAGTGAAAGTGCAGATTCAGCTTTGGTTTTAGTAGGCCCTTTGTTCAGCTCTTGCGTTGATTTATTTATTTTTTGGATCTTGGATATTACATCCTTCTCAGAGGTAAGTATAGAGGAAAGTTTCGTTTTTGTAGTTGTAGAATCCATGGTTTCTTGCTTAGTAGCCATCTCTTATTTGAAATACTGTTATATGCAGAGAATGATATTACCATGTGACCTTGGCCTTCCCCAGAATGAGTTCAGGTAAATACTTAGAAGAAAGTAAGGTTTAAAATTTGCTTTTTTATCCAAAATGCTGCTGTAGATCCAATCCTTTTGACATATTTTAGCAGAAATACTCCTTTCTTTTGACTTTTAAAGCCAGATGCAGGTTATTTTGAGCGGATAAACTTAGCTGGAACAGGATCAGCAGAAAGTATGTGTTTAATACTCAGCAGCCATCTTGAACCCTTTGATAATGTGGATCTCAACGTCTTATATGTAACAATGGAATACTTTAATTTCCCGGATATGGTCATTAATACTATTAGGATGATGTATAAAAATGCCTCTACTTCCCTTTATATAAATAAAACATTATCAGATCCTATTAAAATTACAAATGGCACCAGACAGGGGTGTCTGCTGTCACCCTATCTTTTTAACTTGCATCTTGAACATTTTCTTATCTGGATCAAACAGATGACCTATCATCATATCCCAAAAATCTATAACATCGAAATAAAGTACTCGGCATTTGCAGATGACCTTAACATTTACTTTGAGCTTCCTAACACAGACCTCCAGAAAATTCGAAACTCTATTGATCTCTTTTCTAAAGTTGCTAACTATAAGCTTAACCCCACCAAATCATCCTGTTTTCCTTTGAATCCTAAGAAGCGTTTAAAATACTACTTCCCCCTTTCTGACATACCTCTTAAATATTCAATAAAGAATCTGGGTATAAACTTCACGCACTCTCATCAAGAGCTTATGAAAACTAATCTTTATAAAGTTTGGGATCAAATAAACAATGATCTAACCAGATGGAAAAATATTAACCTTTCACTGTTATCAAAATCTGCTGTTATCAAGATGAATATTCTACCTAGAATTCTCTTCCATTTAAACTCTGTTTTTCTTAATATTCCAAAAAACTTCTTTCATAAAATGGAGACCACAATTTCTAAATTCTTATGATTCCCTAAATCAACCAGAATAGCATATAGGAAATTAACTATCCTAAAAGCTAATGGTGGATTAAGTCTTCCAGATTTTAGTCTTTATTATCAAATAATTACCACAAGTCGGTTAATAAACATAGCCAGTTATGATCTGTATGACGAATCTTGGTCTCCAATATGGGTCAAGATCTGGTATAACTACATACGTTCATTCAAAATCAGTCCTCAATATACCCCTTTCTCACACCTGTTGATGAATTTAACATTAAGTTTTTGCCTCTTCTAAAACCAAAATTCTTATTTTTCATGATTTGATGAAATCCCTTAATTTGAAAAATACAATCTCTGTTCTTCAACCTATATATCTGAATCCAAATTTAAAAATCAATAATAAAATGATTGACCTAACTTTTCTATTATCAAGAAGACTACAGTCTGGCATTTTTATAGTACAAAAAAATGTTAGGTTAAAACTTTATTTGGGGATCCTAATAAATATGACCCTATTTTAAGACAACTCAGCTCACTTATAAAACAAAAATTCTTTAAATACAGAGTTATGGAACAAGATATTCAATTAACACAATCAATCATCAATTCACTCTCCCTAAAAAACAAAATGATCTCACATACTTATAAACTTGTGTCGTCCATTATATATAGTCATTCACTTTTATTTTCCAAATACTGGGATTCAATACAGGATGAAATCTCTAGCGAATCTAAGTATGAAGCAATCAGAAATACACTAAACTTGACCCCCTTCAAAAATCTAATTTACACACAGCTAATGATAAATAACTCTTACTACACTCCAGTTGTTTTACAAAAATTTGGATGTAATAAAATCTTAACATGTCCTTTCTGCACTCTCCCTCATGTTGACATAATACACATGTTCTGGAGTTGTAAGACCATCTATAAACTCTGGTGCTCCCTCAGAATTCAATTAGAAAAAAATGGGGTATGAGAAAACTACATTTTCTTGGCAAACTATGATCCTTAATATTGTTCCTATTCAAATCAAAGATATTCGCTGTCATGTTCTTGTCTCAGTTTCTGCTCTCCTTAAATATTTCATTACTAAAAATTGGATCAACCCCTTAGCAATTTCATGGGAAAACTTTAAGGATATGGCAATAAAATATATATCAGCGCACAAAATGTACATGAATAGCAAAAAGAAAAAGAATTATTTAAAAAAATATTGGGAAAATTTCTTTGATCTAATTCGGAATAAGTAAAATCTAGCAAATTTTTTTCTTATACATTTGCATTCCAAGCTGGATCCTTTTTGTACTAGGTACAGTCCAAAATTATTTGATAATATAAACATTGCACTTTACTAATTGTCTTATGTCATTTTATTCGGAGAGGTCCTCTGACATCCATGATGTAAATATATTGTAAATATGGTGTAAACAGGTTTTTAAGACATGTATAGTTTACCTTAGATGGTGTACCCCACAAAATAGTTACTAGTTTATACTTTATATAATAGTATGTTATCTGATTAATGTTATCCTCTTCTTGGGAGGCCTGATTTCTATTTGTATTATGTTTTTCTGGGGCACCCTAGTGAATGTTTTACCCATTTAGGAGTAAGGTACTTGTTACAATAACTGCTTGTCTATAAATCAAAACTTGTTGTTAACTGTTTGTATTAATTTAGAATGTACTTCACTTTTTTTTCTTGGTTTGATGTACCTTACAAGTTATTTATCTTGTATTTATTTTCATTTCTTTTTTGTAAAAGTTTTAAAATTAATAAAAATATTTTTGAAAAGAAAAATTAATGGACTCTTGCTGAATGCAAGTACCACCAATGTTGCATGCATCAGTAAAGGGGTTACCAGATTATGTTAGCTTTCAGAGCACTGCTTTATGGCTCCAGTCAAGTAAAATGGGTTCTCAGAAATCATATCTGCCAATAAGCAAATGATTCAAAAAGCAAGCGGTGTAACATTCAAACCACGTATTGTACTAATGTAAGTCTGACATGTTTTGTGAGTATAGTACTGTAATAATTTTTTAATGAAGTTTGAAGTGTACGAAAATTTTGCATGCTGAAGTTAGATATGGCCATCAATATTCATTACATTAATTTCAGCACAGAAATGTATATTCATGCAGCTGCTCCATTGCTGGGCTGGGGACGTGGTTGGGGCAGGATTTGCTACTGAGCATCCTGCGAGGTACTAGTCTAACATTATGCCATAAAATTTTTTGATTTTCTGGTAAATCACTGAAGATTACAGTCAGTCCGTAATGTCAGAGTTTCATACTTAATCTTTAGGAAATCCATGTTGTTGAAAATCCAGTTATTTTCCTACTAATGTGAATTAGGGTAAGATTTAAAAGTTATACCTGATTTTGGACTTGTAAAGACTCTGGTAGTTATTAGTCTAGTATGAACCTATTACTTATGCACAGAACATGGCACAGCAATACACTGAATGTATTATTCATACTTATTTTTTCCCACAACATATACTCCAACTTCAAGATTTGACATAAATAATTAAAGACAGTTAAAAATGTACACTAACCTGTATCATCTTTCAGTAGGCTTGTAAACACACATGGGAATGTCTCCCTGAAGCCATGTTCTTATGGGAAGTGGACCGTTGTTTCAGTTGAGCCAGTAGGGAAACCTACCCAGAATCTGAGCAATAGAACATGGCCATAATCACTACCACATACAGCACTGGGAGGTGAAGTGACAACTCTGGTTTCACAACCCCTCAACTAATTCTAAACTCATTCTCACTATCAAGAAAACAAAAATAATTGCAGAAAGGTAAAACCACATGAACCATTTATTGTTAGCGTTTTCGTACAGATAGTCTCACATGTACTTCTTCAGACTGAAGAAGTACATGAGAATATCTGTATGAAAACGCTAACAATAAACGGTTCGTATGGTTTTACCTTTCCGCTATTATTTTTGTTTTCTTGGTTTGAGTTTCAGTTACAATTTGGTTTATTGTCACTATCCACAAAAGGAAAACACAATAAATATTGTATAAAAAGTACCTAACTAATTAGCCACACTAAAACCTTCAACAATGACCACATCTTCTCAGTTGAGCTAAAATCCTGTAGAGCAAAGTGAAAAAAAATATGGTAAACCTCCTAGAAAACCAGACTCCCAAGCAATTAGTAAAACAAATAGCAAGTTAGCAATGTAAATAACACTCTTCCATTAACACAAACACACACACTGAAATTACTGCACACTCAGAGTGCATGAAAACTGGCAACCTGTAAAAAATTAAACCTATAATATAAAGCCTTAGACTGTATAAACCATACAGCATGGAAACAAGAAGTACATCAAATACATACTGCCCACTTAAATTTCTCTAGTAATTAAACCAAACACACAAGATGCCATCAGTAACATACAGGGCAGGATTCACGAAGGCTTGCACGGAGTGTAAGAGACGTGCAACACTCCATGCAAGCCTCGCGATCCAGGAACAGCCCTAAGCTCCGTGTAAGTGACCAGCTAAAACGTCTCTTACACGGACTGGCGTGATAAATACCTCACTTGCATCCGAAAGGTATGCAAATGAGGTATATTAGCGATCCACGAAGCAGAAACCAGTCCGTGTAGGAGACGTTTTAGCTGCAGAAATGTACTCAGCTGACAACTGAGTACATTTCTGCAAATTCCACAACGGAGCGATGTCAGCTCCAAATAAAGGTTGCATATGACTCAGGCAGCATGCCAATGGCCAAATATGTGATGTTTAAACCCGCGCAAACGGGCTGCGCTGTATAAAACCACAAAAACGAAGGTTATAAACCCACAAATGTGGGTTTCATGCAATACATGGAATGACAATGCAGGGACCAGCAGACCAAAACCAACATGGCCACCGTGTAGTGGTTGCTAAGGGGGGAAGCTGAGTCTAAGACATGTAACTAAGCATTAGTAGGCAATCTCATGTAAATGAGGGTTCGGATACTGAATCTCACAGTCACATACCAAATGAGCACAGTCTGAGTAGTGTAAGAGATACAAAAGGGGGAGGAATAGAGTAGGAGATAGGTGACATCACAGGGGGGAATGGTAGAAAGAAATGCAGTTCATTGGAGGCCAGTGTAACATGACAGATGACAGGCACAGATCATGGAAAAAGGTGTGCCACTAGATAAGTCATGGAAAGTCAAGAAATGGAAGGTGTACACTGTTACCTACACCAAAGTTTCTTGCTGGCCGTGCATGCGCATGTGTGCACGCCAGGAAGCGCGAGTAGGACAGGGTGCGCATGTGTAAGGCAGTGTGAGCATGTGGGAGCATGTTGGGAGATATTTAACACTGTTTGCGTGGGTGTGCGCACGTGTAAGGCAGTCTGAGTATGTTGGAGGCTGTTGGCAGACGTGTAACAGTGTTTGCGCGGGTGTACGCACATGTAAACCCGAATAAGTAGATTCTGAACCATGTAAGCACGTGTGCGCGCGTGTAAGCCACTGTGAGCGTGTTTCTGATAGTATGCACGTTGCTCCCCCCTGAGGAAACAGAGAGGAAAAAGGAAGCAACAGAATTAATAGGAAGCTAGCAGGGATAACTGCTGAAGCTAGCAGGTGAAAATAATTAGAAGCAGGCAATTACACAGGCAGAATAGTAGCCCAGCCCAGCACTTAAAACCCTGCAAACAGTAGTGCAGGATGTTTCCATTAAGAGACACTGCAAGACAGGAGTAAGCTAATAGAAGTGAAAACTGAAAAAGCTTCACTCAGAGCAGAATTGTTAGGGGCTGCCATAACTGTCATAATGAGACATAGGCGACTTGCTGAGGGGGGTGACAATGCAGATGGTGCCAGACAACCCACAGTGAGGAGACGGAGAAGAGTGTACAGGCCCAGGGTCACCTACCATGGGTTACATGAGCTGGAGATAGTAGAGCGCTATAGAGTGGACAGAGAGCTCCTGCAGCAAATTGTTGAGCTGTGCAGGCCACGCCTCACACACAGAACCAACAGAGGGGAACCCATCCCAGTGGAAACCAAGGTATGTGTAGGCCTAAGAATACTAGCAACAGGTACCTTCCAGAGACCAACTGGCGATATGATGGGGATATCACAGGCATCAGCCTCCAGGGTACTACACCAGTTCCTGGATGCCATGTCAGCACATGTCGGTGATCATGTATACTTCCCCAATGCCCGTGAGGTATTGGCCAGCAATATGTGTCTCTTCCAGCAAATAGCAGAATACCCTGAGGTACTGGGTGCAATAGACTGCACGCACATACGCATCAAAGCACCAGCCAGTGAGCAGGGTAGGGCCTACATTAACCGCAAGGGCTTCCCCTTCATCAACTGCCAGGTCGTGTGTGATGCCCAGGGCATAATAATGAATGTGTGTGCTGGCTGCCCTGGGAGTTATCACGATTCCCACATCTGGCATTTGACGCAGCTGTACCAGACATTTGCCAATGAGGACATCCCACATGGACACCTAGTGGGGGATGCAGGTTATGCACTGGAGCCGTGGCTGATGACACCCATCAGAAATGCACACACACCTGAACAGGAACTCCATAATGAGGCACACGCACAAACACGTAATGTAATAGAGCGTGTGTTTGGGCTGCTCAAGTCACGGTTCCGGTGTCTGGACACATCTGGTGGAGCCTTGCAGTACACACCAACTACATGTACCCAAATTATCATGGTATGTGCTATGCTACATAATATGATCTTGTGAAAACAGCTGCAGCAGGACCAGCATAGGGCCGGGCCAAACAGCCCCCCACCATTGCCAAGGCCATCACAGGCAGAGCGTGACTCAGAGGAGGAACAACCTGAGCCTGCCCCAGTAGGCAGAAGGAGGCGTGCCCAGTATGCCCTGGCCTTGGCAAAGAGGCAATGCATAGCACATACACTGGCTCAGTAGGAACCCTGGGAATGATACCCCTCTCTGACTCACTCATATAATAACAGGGATGCCTAACATGACACAACCTGCTCTCAAACATGTACAGGGAGTGTAGTATGTGCATCCAAGAGAGGCAGCCCTGCAGCACCACCTGAGGCATGATTGCCATGTGTTAAGCAATGTAACACCATCTAGTATATGCAAACATGAAGACCCTGCCTAACATCTCACCCTCACCAAGCATGATGCCACACTATGAAGACAAGAAGATCAAGTACAATAATTGGCTGAAGTAATGCAGTCAGTCAAAGGGGAGCCAATGTGTTACAGGCTGGGAAGATATGCGGAATTTGACATGATGCACCACCTGCTAGGGGTGGCGTGCACCTATCATGCCATGCCCCATGGATACTGGCAAAGGCTGTCAGTACCCACAGCATGCCCTGAATAGGTAAGTCTCAAAACACAAACCCAACCTCATAGGTTCTACAAGGGATAGGAACCTAGATGTAATACTACCCCATGACAGATGTATAAACAGCAAGATGTGTGCAGTGTAAACACACACAGTAAGGAGAATGTAGATACCAGTCCTGTAATAGAGAACTGGGCAAGGCTCACATCAGCACCCTAACACTACCAGGTCACACCTCATACTGTGCTGTACATCCGCAAAACATGGAACAAGCTACAAAAGGAGGGTGACTAGCAAGAAATGGCAAGGATAACCACACCCCCATGTTGGTACCACAACAAGAAGCAGCATGGAATATCCATGGTCAAATACCAATGGCTAAAACTGCCTCGCAGTATATAGCCTGCTGCACACCACTGTCCTAATACCAGGAACAGCACCTGGCCTATGTCGGAATACATGAATATATCAAGGCCCCCAAACCACATTATATTGCTCGACTGAAAATACCCAGACATACACCGGTAGCATTGTACTAGCACCAACACAGTAGGAGAAAATTACCCAGATTCCATAAACCAAAATGCCCAGGAACAATGTACTACTCCCACAAGAGGGGTAAGCATACTGGATGTGATAATCAGCAACATGTGTACTGGATGGCAAGATGAGAAGTGTACCCCTCACTGGTAAGACCAGACCATAGAGTAATCACACTGGATATACACATCCTGACCCCAGTCCCTGGCCAGAATACCACAGTGAAAAACATGTATAAAGTATAGGTTGCAGCCCTCAAAACCGATGTTGAATCCACAAAAGGCCCTGTGCAAGTGCAGAATATGGGACACACCACAGAACATGTTATACAGGCATTCCATGAACACAGCCAGGAATGCTTGGAGTATGCAATCACAAATAACAACAACACACAATGCCATACACGCAGGCATCTGGCATGCTGGCCTCCAGCCATTACCAAACCATGCAAGAGAATGAGGAAGTTACCACATGATAGAGCAAACATAAAAAGGGAAGTAATCACTGACCAGTAGTATGGCAACAACATATGTCCACACATACAATCCACTAAGTCCAGCACAACAAGTATAATCTATGAATCCAGAGGCAATGTGACGCCAGTACCAAGTACACAGACAACCACAACACCCCCCAATAAATACAAACATATGTGATAGATGCACCCATGTATCCAAACCAGAGGTTGAGCTCCAACAACTCAGTACTGTCAACACTAGTCAGGAGGAGAAGGTAACCACATACACCACAAACCCAGTCCCACATAGACCTACCACAACTGTAAACCAAACACATAAACACAGACAAATATTCCCGGAGGCCTCAATTACAAACACACCACACCAACAGAAGCCTCCAAAGTAGATCATAAGCAACCACAACCTGCAAACATAGCACATGCAACAAATAGTACGCAAAGCTGGTGTGCCAAACAGTCACAGGCCCGAAGGAGAAACAACATGCCTGATACAGTTGTAATAGGTGTCTGTATAGGCAGACACACAGCTGTCCCACTCACCAGACTGAACAAGGGAAAGGGTAGAGTAAGCTGCTTGTAGGTTGCCACAAAATGCCACTTAACACAAGTACACAGGTCACCTCAAAGCAAGCAGAAATATGATGCACTCAATGTCCATGCTGGTGTGAATTACCTGAGATGTACCTCCCTGGTCAACATCAAATGAGACATGGATGGTCCCTCCATGTATGTACCCCAGGGCGGGATGACACTGGCTGTGTGCAGCATCCAACCCTCAACAAGAATGATGCCACAGTACAAACACAGAATGCTCATGTTTAACAGCTGGCACAGTTACAGCTGTCAGTCCAAGAGGGTGTAATGTGTGTCTGCTTGAGATATCAAGCATGACAAGCCATGCTGCTGTTACAGGGATGGCTGTCAGCTGTTACCCGTGTGCGTCTGGATACTGGATAAGGCCTATGCCGCCTCCATAGAGCCGTATGTAGGCAAGGCCAAAAAGACTACCCACCACCCTAGAAAACATAAGTGGTAGGAAACATAAGGGTAATGCTGACCAATGCCAGATGTGTAAACTGCAATATGCATGCCCCTGAGGCACTTCCCATTATGGAGAACATTGATGCCTGTCCAGAGACAGAAGCTGGCTGCAGGCCTAGTGATAGCACACCAGCATTACTAGGTTATACCACATACCATGTGTTATGGCCCCAACACCTGCACCAAGACATCAAAGGAGGGGGAGCATCCATATGCAGCACAGACAACCATATAGCCAGGTAACTGACAATGCACAAAGCAGCGGACACCACCCATGTGCACATAACTGTAGTCAAAACTGCTGTACAGTCTGTAGCATGTGACAGACCACACTCTCACACACAAGATCCCCACCCAGACATCGGAAGACACTGGACAGTATGAATGTCCCACCAAATATCAGACAAGGTACACAAAGTACCACATAGGTGTCAAACCATTATGTATGCAAGGAGTCATCAGGGACCTAGGGACACAGGTCGACATTAATCTGTCATGTGACAGCCACAATGCCAATGTGGCTATGAAGACTGTTGATACTGGACACCGTATCATGAAAGGATTCACATCAACATCAACAGAGGTCACTGTGCCGCTGTACTGTTCCCTTATCAGACCCATAATCTAGTACAATGACTCATATGGGATGTATCATACGTGACACCTGCAGTGGTTCGGAAGACCTCATAGTTACCCCACCAACAGGATAAAGGGTGTGAAATATATGTCATATGCTGCCTGGCTGTAGACACCCCAGCTGACTGCAGTCACACACTGCCTACACAGAGGCATTGTATGTCTGTTGTACCAGGCCATGTCCAACACAGGAGTAATGGACATGCTACACCACAAGAAATCAAAGCCATTGGAGCTGTGAGAGTCACAGATGTCAACCTCAACACATAATGAAATAAGATGTGCTGGAGGGACAGATACATAACCCATAGGCTCCCCACACCCAGAAACAGGATCCTAATCCATGGTAGGCAGAGCCCCTCACTGACACCCCTCAACAGGAATATTGCCAAGTGGATGGATGACCGCACATGTATACTCGGGGTCCCCACTGTGTCACGACCAGACAGAGGCACAGTGAAGAACCTCATAAATGGCCATAATTGAACATAGCAAGGGGTGGCGAAAGACACACACACTCTAGCTAGGCTTACTAATGGCCTAGGGTGTCTAGCCTACTATGAACCCATGAACCTATGAAGATACAAAACGTACAGGACACTATGGATAATCACAAGGCATACCCAACTGATGGTAGGAACCATGTTGGGCATCCACAGATATGCGCTGAATCACACAGATATTACAAACAACATACCAAACACACACACATATTGCTAACATACAACCTGTCAGGTGCAGTGCAAACACCCCCCCCCCCGAGTGCAAAATACCTATCCCAGCAGATGGTCCCCTGACATTGCAGATGCTGAGGTAACAGCCATCATCTGCAAAGCAGAACACACAGCAGCAAAGGTATGTGATGGTGTCCTGTGCTGAGGCCAACATGGACCCCAAGAGTAATGGAATGCAAAATCACACTACTGGCCAATGTCAGCCTTACCACAGGATATGTACCCAAAGAGCAGTGTACAACAACAGTGGTCCATCACAACAAAGGTGTTGCCTGAATGGATACTCCAAACTACTACCCCAGGATCCTGACAAGCTTGTTCTGCACAGCTATGGAAGGGATCAGTATGTACCGCAGACAGAAGGCTAATGTGGACCTACTGATACTGGACCCTACACACTGTGGCTGTTGTAACTGCAGAACCGGCCCCTAAACATGTCTGACCTATTTGAAGCAGTCATTAAGGTCATTGATGAGGGCTATGTGGTCCACACAGCGTAGCTGGACCGTGCACATGCTTCTAGACAATACCGTACATGTTCAGTATGGATATGTTCACCAGCTTAAATATACACCCCTATGTCAGTAGAGGGGTTGCAAAGCAGACCAAGGACAGAACTGACATGGTCAGACATGCCGCATCCATGTCAGACTACAAAGCGGATATGAGTGGCATCCCACAAGGCCTGGTCTTGCCCCTCCCCTGTTCTGTATACATGTCCCATAGGTATAGGCCAACATGGAAGGACTGTGACTGAGCATGTATGCAGAGGAGTACAAACAGCCCACCATATCCAACCCCAGCTGACACAAGCAACCCACAAAAGGGCCACCTACAAACAGACAACTGTAGCCATAGCCATGTCAGCAAGCTAATCGCAGAACTGTGTATAGACAACCACCGTGGATATACAGTAAGTGCCCACAAATTACCACACAGGTGTTAACCCATGAGGTACCTAACATGTAATGTGAGACCTGGGTACAAAAGGTGATAAATATCCTGCACTGGACAAACATGTGTCTGTAGTGTTCGCAGAAACATGTACCATATACCCACCCAAACATGAAGGCTGGCAGATGTAGATAAGGGGAACTCACTCTGGCTCTGCAGCCATCCTCCATCAGCATCACAACTGACTACAATAGCCCCTGTGGGATATACTGCAGCAGACACCTCCATCAACTGTAAAGTCCACAACAGTACCCCACCAGGGGTAGCAAAGAGCATGAACAGATGCCATGTGTTGCCTGAGTAAACAAACTGCAGCCCCACACACCGCCATCCTTCCCAGCTACAGGAAAGCTGTGCCTGATGTATGAAGCCATGTCCAACCTGGAATGAATGAACATGTTGCACCTTGTATAATCTGAATGGCAGTGAGCTATGCACATGAGAGACCTGAACCCCAGCACTGACATACATAGGACAAGCTGTACAGAATGATCCATAACACAGAAGGCACCCCACACTTCAGTAAACTCCTGGTACAGGTCAGCCAGAGTGCCACATATCGACACCCCTCAAGAGGCATCCTGATGAGTGTATGGGAGATGGTAGGCTACCCTGGGTATCACTGTTATGTCAGAGGTAGACAGAGGCACAGTATACCAACCATGACATATGTAATGGCAAACTCCAGTTACAATGTGTGTCGAAGGACAAACACACCCTGTGACTACCATCAGAAATGGCCTACGGAACATCGCTAGTCTTTGCCAATGTCCACCCATGTTGTGGAATACACTAGCAATGTTGGACGAGCCTGGTGTAGGTAGTCCATATCTGAACATATTGCAACATGGTCATATGTGGACAACTGGCCCCTACACAGTCTGTTGTGCTCACTATGAAGATGTCAAGCAGTGATGGGACTAAAGCCCAGGATACTGTCCACCACAGTGAAAGTACCGAACCAGTACACTATACGGTACTACAGTGTGAGGTCATTATGAAAGTATGTTGAGAACTGTCTGCAAAGTATCCCATGCAATTCCTGCAGGCACAGTATAGTCCCTGTTGTGGCAGACACTAAGCAGTTGGCCAGTTAGTACACAACATGACACCCAGCACACAATCATAAACGTGCGATAATGTCGAAGGTCACACACACCCAAATATGTGGTGGACTTCAGAGTGCAACATATGGAAAGCTCACACTGGGCATGCTCGCACACTTTGATAAACGAGGCATATGTCAGACAACATGCCATGGAAAGGCTGAACTGGGCATGCTCACACACTTAGGCCATATCTCCGTGTAGCAGTTGGCCACACATATCTGGTATTTGTACGTGTCAGTCCAGGAACCAACCACAACACAGCAATCAGCCCAGTGCACGCAGTAAATGACCACAGAGACATAAGTGATATAGTGGATCGTCGTCATATGCAAACATCTGCCACAGATACACAAGTTGGTCATAGGAACAGGGAATGCTATGGCAATAAAGACCTGCAAACAGTAGAACAGCACAACAAATATTGTGCATCCGACAATTGAACATATGGGTGTAGAGGTCAATACTAGGCTTCTTGCCCCAGGGAATGACAGCTCAGCCAGAGTGTGCCTGGCATCTGCATCCCCAGGATAGTAGGCTACCGTGCCACTGTAAAGTAGGTCACAGAAGGCAACATGTGAGGCTAGTGAGCTGTGCCTCTGTCAAGCAGGGGCACTGTGGAGGTCTCAGGGATTGAATGTGCTAAGCCACAGCCATGTTGTCGGTGTGTGCTGTGAGAAGGTTGCTGAGGATCTCTGACAGTAGGTGTCCGTCAATAACAGACTGAGGGGAGCCCTATCTGCAATCTCTGGATGATTCCACTGTCAACACTGTGTTGTAATGAGTATGTGTGAATGAAGTGCCGTGCTGGAACTGTCCACAGATGTCCTCCCTCTGTGGGCTACAGCTCTGCAATGTATTAGGTCACTCTGTCTGTTGAACGGCGCATATATGGCTGGTGTACAGCTGACAGGTGTCTTGTTGTGGAGCAGTCATGGGTATATGTGGGATAGCATGACCAATGGAAACTGTACACATGCTCATAGGATGCAATTGTCAAGGATTATGCTGAGTGGCCAGTATAGTCCTCCAGCATGGGTCCTCTGAAGTCATCCACCCCAGTCTACACAAGTGTAGAGTCTGCTTGTGCTAAACACAGTTTGTGTGCAGTGACAACCTTGCCTGAGGGTGGAGATGAGATATGGATGTCCAGGAAAAGGTGGGTATGGTCAGATATCAACAATGGTGGTCTACCTCTGGTGTGGAACAGTGAGTACCCATGTTGCAGATGGACAGGTGCAATATGTATTCACCCATGTGGCTGTGGTGTGTGGTTCTGCCATAGCACATGGACCCACAAATTGTAGTGGTTGTAGGGTAAAGTGGTAGAGGCCTGAGTAGTTCTCACACACAATATGCCTGTACCTGATGTTAACAACTGGAATGGTGTATGTGAATACCTGCATATCCTGGCACTGTTCCCAGGGAAGCTAAGTGTGTGTCCTGGATGTGGGTGTGGTGTTCTGGACTGGTTGTGTTGTGTGTTACAGGTCCTGTGGTCCCAAAGCATGGTATAGAACATAACCTGCTAGTGCGATGTGCATATCTGACCCTGACATAGGTGGCTGCAAATGCATATATATGCTATCCCCCACCTGACAGATAGTACTACATCTACATACCTCTGTGGAAATAAAGATGTCAGCACCCTAGAAACACTACAGGTGCAGAACAGATGCCCAGTAATTTGGATAGTGTGCTCTGCTAATGCTTCTCCCTCAAGTGTCATAATATAGTTAGGTAGGGGTTTGAATCCTGCAAATGCTCAGTGTGTATGTGTGGGTGAGTGGGGTTTGTGTGTGTGAAAGGCTGTGAGAGGGAAATGTCCCTTTTGGCAACTGGGAGAACACACTACAGGATGCACACTCCCCTTTCTAAACACAGATGATGTCAGCACCCTATAAGTACAGCAGGAGAAGGGGAGCCTCCCAGTAATGCGAATAGTGCACTCTGCTAATGCGTCCATCTCAAGTGTCGTAACATAGTTAGGTAGTGGTTTGAATCCTGCAAATGGCAAGTGTGTGTGTTTGGATGAGGGGGGTTAGTGTGTGTGATGGAAATGTCCCTTTTGGCAACTGGGAGAACACACTACAGGATGCACACTCCCCTTTCTAAACACAGATGATGTCAGCACCCTATAAGTACAGCAGGAGAAGAGAGGCCTCCCAGTAATGCGAATAGCGCACTCTGCTAATGCGTCCGTCTCGAGTGTCATAACATAGTTAGGTAGTGGTTTGAATCCTGCAAATGGCGTGTGTGTTTGGATGAGGGGGGTTACTGTGTGTGTGTGTGTGTGTGTGTGTGTGTGCAAATATGTATGAGGGAAATGTCCCTTTTGGCAACTGGGAGAACACACTACAGGATGCACACTCCCCTTTCTAAACACAGATGATGTCAGCACCCTATAAGTATAGCAGGAGAAGAGAAGCCTCCCAGTAATGTGAATAGCCCGCTCTGCTAATGCGTCCGACTCGAGTGTCATAACATAGTTAGGTAGTGGTTTGAATCCTGCAAATGGCAAGTGTGTGTGTTTGGATGAGGGGGGTTACTGTGTGTGTGTAAATATGTATGAGGGAGATGTCCCTTTTGGCAACTGGGAGAACACACTACAGGATGCACACTCCCCTTTCTAAACACAGATGATGTCAGCACCCTATAAGTACAGCAGGAGAAGGGAAGCCGCCCAGTAATGCGAATAGCGCGCTCCGCTAATGCGTCCGTCTCAAGTGTCATAACATAGTTAGGTAGTGGTTTGAATCCTGCAAGTGTGTGTGTTTGGATGAGGGGGGGTTACTGTGTGTGTGTGCAAATTTGTGTGAGGTAAATGTCCCTTTTGGCAACTGGGAGAACACACTACAGGATGTACACTCCCCTTTCTAAACACAGATGATGTCAGTACCCTATAAGTACAGCAGGAGAAGGGAAGCCTCCCAGTAATGTGAATAGCGCACTCTGCTAATGCGTTTTTCCCAAGTATCGTAATGTAGTTAGGTAGGAGTTTGAAACCTGTAAATGGCATGTGTGTGTATTTGGATGTGGGGAGTTTGTGTGTGTGCATTTCCGTATGAAAAACATGTTAGTTTTGGCAATCAGGAGATCACACTACCTGATGCACATTACCCTTTCAAAATACTGATGCTGTCAGCACCCTATAGGTATAGCCAGAGAAGAGGAACTATCTAGTAAACCGAATAGTGCGCTTTGCTAATGCGTCTCTCTCACGTGTCATGACTTAGGTAGGGGAATGAATCCTGCAAATGGCAAGTGTGCATGTGTGTGGGGGTAGTAGGGTGTGTGTAAATGCAAGTGTGAGTGCACAGATCCATTTGGCAAATACTGCAATACACCAGATGCTGCATACTCCCCCAGTAAACACAGGGGATATCAGCACAGCCAAACAGGGCTAGTAATGCCAATAGTGTGCTCTGCTACTGTGTCTATTACCATTGTCAGAGTACAGATAAGTATGCTTTGGTAACCCACAACTGTCACGTGTGGTTGTGTCACACAGTATGACCTTGTGTGGGTGTTTGTACATAACAATGCATGCCATTGCCTAAACCAGCAATGGCATTGCACACATGATGTATGTGTGTGACACATACACATAAATGCCTGTGACCTGCAGTAGTTACCATGTCTGACACATGCTTCAAGTGGATAAATGGTATTTGCAATGTATACCAATATGACTGTGTCTTACTGTGCAGGGTCCGCACGTGGTATGTCCCTATACAGTGTGGGTGTCTATGGTGAAAGACCTACAGCAGGGGATACACATCTGGTCTGGGCCATATAGTGTACATGTAGTCGATGTACAGGTGCTGCATATTCCCACCTGTTGTGGTAGTGGTAACATATCATTCCACTGCAATTCGGTGACCACATGCTGTGAACCCTTCAACTAGTGTGTTGTAGCTACAGTAATGCTCACACACAATGTTTGGCTGGATGCAGTCCGGCCATATAAACACAGTTCTTGAGACTGTCATATTGCCAGTGTTGTTATGGAGGATAGGTGGTCTTCCCTTGTATGGGAGGGTTGTGTGTGCCAGGCTATGAACCAGATGGCAGTCCGACACACTGTCAGCTGCACATGAGTAGGCCCTGATGGTTTGTGCTGTGCCAACAACCTGGAGGTGTGTGTATCTGTGTTACCTTGGCATACCACCCCCCTATCCATGTGTGTTACATGTGTAGGGGATGACAGGCATGGTATGGGGCATAACCTGTCAGTGATGGGTAACACCTGTGAGCCATGAATCATGAATCATGAATCTGGTACTGCACAGACATTGCAGTTCACCATGCTGAGGGCAGTGTCTGGTGCATGCATCTTCCGGTGTACACTGCTGTTGTTGTGTAGCAGCACTGTTAGTGTCCTAACCTGTGTGATACCCACGGAGGTCGCTATGTAAACCATGTCCTGCAGCATAAGGCAGTATGTGTGTACCAAGGAGCATTATACATTGGGCCATGGGTGTCACGTGCAAGATGACCCTTGCACATCATTGTGGCTTCCCTAGCATGTAAGTTCACGTTGACAGCCAGTGGATACCCTATGAATGACAGTGGAGACTGAGCATAATGTAGACATACAACACCCTTCCCACATATAGTGGTAGAATACCTGGTGAGGGTATGTTGGCAACCAACATCAGGCTAATACTGGCCTGTGCCACATGCTTAGAGATCCATTCTATGTTACCTATCATGTAGTCCAGGGAGGTATGTCTCAGGCAGCCATACTGGCATGGTCAATGAGTGAGTCATATCTGTCCATGCCTCTGACTGACCTGTATGCATGTGTGCTGTGGTGGACCATAGTGCCCCTGAGGCATATCACTGTGACCTTCACCAGATACAGCCTGTTGAGCGGGACCCCAGTGCAGCACACAAGACAGGTATCTGACACATCTGTAGCAGGTGTGTTGTGTAGCCCTACAGGCTGTGAGTGTGTAGCACAGGGGATGTGCATGCCATGTGTGGCATGTGCTCTGTTCCGACGGAACATATGCCTGTGTGCCAGCTGCGGAGGTGTGTGATGCCCAGGCAGGCTGCTATTCTGAGTCCCCACGTATGCCCCAGTGTGTTCAGCATGCTGTCAGTGTGTGTCAATGTCTGACTGGTATTGTAGTCACTGTAATATATTTTATTGATTTATTTATTTATCCTACATTTGTTGACTGGGATAGTCCGACTGGATGCATGTCCATTTCCAGGGGAGGCCCGGGGAGACAGATACAGCATTACATAATACTAGCATTACATATTACAAACAGATTATTTACAGAGATTACATAAGTAAGCAAGTCAAACATGTTCCACAGGTTAATGTTAGACCTGAGCACAAGTCAGGATTAAATTAAAATTACACAGTAAAGTGGTTCACAGATTTTACACATTCGAGCTAGCCAGGCTTGATAAATTGACATAGCCAGTTAAGTGACAAATGTTGTTTGAGTCTACTGTTAAATTGACCTAAGGTGGACAGTAGGGTAATATCAGCTGGAAGTGAGTTCCAGGATCTCCTTACAGGGTTTGCAAAGAGAGAATCACTGGCTGTGTTATTAAACTTGCTAGTCTGAAGTAGTACTTTGTTAGAGGATCGAAGCAGTCTAGGATTGTTATAGGGGGTGATAATATTTGAAGTGCAGGAGTATTGTCTGGATTATAGAGGATTTTATAGGCCATAATCAGTTGGTTATACTGTATTAGGCTGGGTATTGCAAGCCAACCAAGCTGATTTAGATTGATGCAATGATGTGTCGTAAAAGGCAGCCCAGTGGCAAACCTGGCAATGTGGTTGTAGCAAATTGAGTGTTTGTTAAGGACAGTCTTGTTCATATTCGAGAGTAGAGGGTATGCATACAGAAGGGTTGAAACAAAGTGTGAGCGAGCTATGGCACCTTTAGCTGGAGGGGCTAGGAAGGCTTTAATTCTGTAAAGTGACCCTAGTTTTCTATTGATGGCTTTGATAATCTGGTTAACATGTAGGTCACATTTGAGATTATTGTCTATGATGACACCTAATAGTTTTGGAGATGGGTCAGAGGAGATTATTGTGCCATCAGTTGATGTTATGGTAACGGTGAAAGTGGTAGACCTATGTGTTGGTGAAATAACAGCAGTTTAGTTTGATTGGAATTTAGGATCAGACGATGTTCAGAAAGCCAGTTTTCTATTGTATTAAAGGTGGTCTGGGTAGCTGACCATAACTCTACTGGAGATGTGGCTGAGCAGATCAGAGTAGAGTATTCAGCATATTGGATACAGCTGACTTTTGGGATGACAGTATAAAGGTCGTTAATGAAGATGGAGAACAGCAAGGGCCCTAGTATAAAGCCTTGTGGTACTCTGAGGGTGTTAGGTAGAAGGTTAGAGAGTTTGTTCTGCCAGAGGCCAGCCTGCTGTCGACCATGCAGGTAGGATTGAAACCATTGGAAGGCTCCAGTATCTAGACAGTCTTTGCAGGGTGTGGAGTACAAGTTGGTGATCAACCATATTGTATGCCTTTGAAATATCCAAAAAGAGGGCTGTGGATATATAATTATTGTTGCAAGTATGGCTTATGGTGTTAGTAAAGGCTAGGAGGCCTGACATAGTGCTGTGATGAGGACGTAAGCCATGCTGAGTGTCTGCCATAATGCGAGTTTGGATTAGGTGGTGCATGACTTGTCTATGACGAAAGTTTCCATAATCTTTGCAAGTGGAGAGAGTATAGTTATTGGCCTATAATTGGAGACTTCAGTAGAGCTGCCTCCTTTGTGAAGTGGGATTACATATGACATTTTCCAGATGGTGGGAAAGTTAGATTCTAACATGGTTCCTTTGATTACCTTTGAGACAGGGTAAGCAATAGCATTATCTGGTTTTGATAGGTACTCGGCAGGGAGTTGATCAGCAGAAAGTGTAGTGGGTTTCACTGTTTCAATCAAGGTATGGAGAAGTGAAGTGGTGACTGGTTGGCAGCTGGACGCAAGTAGTTTTCTAGGGGTGCTACTTTCAGGACCAGGGGAGCTAGGAGGTAGATGGCTAGCTAGGGCCTGAAATGTCTCGGTAAAGAACTGGTCAAAACTATCAGGAACATCTTCAGGGGTATTATCAATAGTAGCAGCAGGGATTGGGGTTGACGTTTGTCCAGGATGTAGTATATATGACATGCCACCTGACAGGGTATGGCATTACTGGGTTCAGAGAGACCAGTCCCCAGATTGGCTGTGTGGTGGCATCCCACACATGTGTTGTACGTTCCTGCCCAAGGGTGATGGCTGACTGCATACATGTGGCAGCTGTGACAATGACACATGACTCACATAAACCACAACTGGACCATAGAGGCGATTCACAGGTTACCTTTGCACATGCTACCCTAGTAGTGTGATTGCCATGGTGAGTACCAACACATAGGGCCAATGGAGAACAACATACTGAAGGTGTGTATGTGTGGGTGTACCGCTACTGTTTCATAGCACTGACATATATGACTGCACACGTGGGTAAATGCCAGGTAAGACGTGTGCAATGTGTCACAGGCAATGTACATGCGTACAGGACAGACAGTGACATTCTGTCATGTGTAAAGTTGACATACGTATCGTATGCTATGCAGATGTCACTAGAAGTCTACAGAAGCACTGTAACTCTGCATTGCAGGTGTAAGCAGTGTTCCAGGGGACCCCAAGTGAACATGCATGCAAACAAAGCTACAGTAAACAGGGCTGGAAGTAGTGCATTATACAACAAAGAAGGGGTAACAATAACAGTAAGTAACAATGCAAATATGTAGGCACTATCAACATGTACCCAGGAGTACGCAGCGCAGATGCCCATGGTAGAACCAATATTATGTCATACTTATTTGTGATTTGGATTACATTGGTACTGCACACATATCTACATGCACCAACATCCACATGGCATAGTCGTTATGGGCAACTTGACACCATTACTGTACATGTCCACCATTGCATATCACTACTTGCGTTAGCTTTCCCCCTGTGCTACCCATGTATGCGGCTATCTGTTGACAACCTTACCACGGGCATTCAATTATGTGCAGCTGTTATACTTTGGTATGTACTATGGGTGCAGATAACAATTCAGGACATTCATACAGTTACTGCAGCAGGCATGCTGGTATAAACACACAGTCATAGCAGCACACTGTACTGTTATCAACATGATACTACTAATACACTTCTATGTAGTCACCCTGTGCATCAGCAACGTGTTTACCTGTTCCCGCAATGATGTTGGAGATTGCAGGAGGTGGCACAGTGTCATCATATGCACAGGGTGTGGATTAGGTATGCCTGAGTCAGCCACTGATACCACCAATTGACATGTGTATGTATGTGTGTTGGTGAAGGGCAGCAGTACAGGGTGGGGCAGTGTTGGTGCAGTGTGTGCATGTATGTGGTTGCCCTAGGTGTTAACATTTCGCATGTGTGTATGCACGCACACAGTTCCACCTCATGGCTGCCATATACAGGGGTTTGTGGACAGCCACGGACTGCACCAACAGACAGACTCTGTAGTGCTTTGCTGTCTTAGGCTATTGTATAAACTGAAACATTTACTCTGTGTAATTATCTCTTGGCTAGTGGGGGCTGGTTCTTTTGTGTTCTTGTAAAAAAAAAGTTGTTGTTCTGGTCTTGCCCTAACTTTGGTAGGGTCTCTGTCTTTGCACACAGTGCAGGCTGGAGAAGTTGTTTGACCGCAACTGAGCTACAAAACATAAGTATCTTTTGATTATTTTTACAGATTACTGTTTTTATAATTTAATATATATAAAGCACTTTGTCTATTCAGAATCTTCACAAATCCTTATCTGTTTAAAAACTTTCATTTGACTCTGTAGTGCTTTTATTTTGTCCCACCCTCCCTCCCTGTTGGTGTCTTGCTCTTATACTTGGTGGCTTTGCAGTTGCCCCTACTGTGACACACCTCCCAGTCTAGTGTCATTAGCTCATTCTTCTTAATACAGAGAGAACATTTGATAAGGCCTTCTGTTCCTCCTTTTTCCCTTTTCAAAAAGTAAAACAGAACTTTTTTTTTCTTTTTCGCCTGAACCTTCTTGTGTTCTGACTGTCCTTCTCAAACATATTGGAAATATACAGTATATTTCAGAGCATTTGTTATAACTGTATTTGCTATAACTGATTTAAGTATTTTTTTCTGGCTTTTTGAATATTTACTGCTTAGCGACTGCATCTTAGCCTGTTTATACAGCTCTGCATTCTATTTAAACTGTTTTTGTGTTGATTAACTGTTTTGCACTCTTAAAAAGTTATGTGTTGCTTAATTTTACCTGTAGGCTAACACACTCAAGTGTGCTTGCTGCTTAAAAGCATTTATAGCATTTACTGTCTGTTTCATTTCCTTGTCTCTGTAAAAAAAAAAAAAAAAAAAAAAATCTCTTGTTTTCCCACCTTACTGAACTAGAGTAGTCCAGTTTCAGAGTTGCTGATCCCTGGGCTTTGTTTTTAGTTCCTGTTACTGATCCATTGCCTTATTAGGAAGGAGGGAAGTTTCTTTGCTTACCAGTGGGAGTGGGAAGCACTGAGCAGCCTTTTTGTCCGAATTGGTGAAGTTTCAGCCAGAAACTAATAGTCCATTGGTCGTTTTGGGCCAATTCCTAGCTCCTTTCAGCCCCCTGCTATAAAACACGCTAAACACGTGTTTTCCAGCTTGTACCAACTCAGCACAGATCCTCGTGGTGGCCTGCAGAGTGATCCAAGCAGCAGAGAGCTAAAAGAGTGACTTTCTACCAGATATAAGTATTTTTTGTGGCTTTCCCACTGTTATTAAGCTAGCGACTGCATTTCACCTGTTTTACTGCTACTTTAAGTGATTTCTGCATTTTATACTGTTTATTGCACTTTAAGTTACTAATTGTTGCAAATTGTTTCTGTAGGCTACACACTAAAGTCGCTAGCCGATTTACAGCATTTATAGCATTTACTGTCTGTTTTTTCCTTATCTCTGTAATAAAACAAAAAATCTCTTGTTTTCCCACCTTACTGAACTAGAGTAGTCCAGTTTCAGAGTTGCTGATCCCTGGGCTTTGTTTTTAGTTCCTGTTACTGATCCATTGCCTTATTAGGAAGGAGGGAAGTTTCTTTGCTTACCAGTGGGAGTGGGAAGCACTGAGTGGCCTTTTTGTCCGATTTGGTGAAGTTTCAGCCAGAAACTAGTAGTCCATTGGTCGTTTTGGGCCAATTCCTAGCTCCCTTCAGCCCCCTGCTATAAAACACGCTAAACGCGCGTTAGTGCGATTTAGCACGGAGTTGCCACTGTTGCACACAAGAGCAGCGGCGGTTAAACAAGGTTAAACTATTCGGGCCATCTAAATTCCACTCTTCAAATTTTCCCTTAGAACTACCTTCCTCGAGCTGTACTGCTGATCTAACCAGCATATCCTATAACTGAAAAGTTCATCTCTACTTGATTCCCAAGTAGACTATTCTCTATCTGTAAAGCCTAGCACTTACTCCTACAGTACTTGCACCTTGATAAAGCACTCTTATTATAGATAGTACCCCACCAGCCTAAAACCCACTTCCCCCGGAGTCCTTTGAAAGTCTCTTTATCTACTACTTCTAGTATGTCGAGGGATCAGTTGCTACTGTCCTCTCCAGCTCAACTGGTGAACATGGGAATATTGAGGCAATGTTACAATTGCCTCATGTACACAGACAATCCTCTCCTTCTCCCACAAAACACAAATACATGCGAGAGATGCAACTATACGGCCAAACTGGAGGCTGAGCTCTCTCAACATAGGACTGGTAAGACCAGACAGGAGGAGAAGGTAACCACACACAATACATACCCAGTCACACATGGTACCATCACAACTTCAAATCATACACATACTCACACAAAGACATACTCGGAGGCTCTGATCAAAAATTTACCAAAACAGCAGAGGCCACCAAAGCAGACACCCAAACAACTACCACCTCACGACCCAACACATGCAACACATAGACCACACAGAGTGTCAAACAGTCACAGCCCTTAAGGCCAAACAAAATGCCAGACACACTTGTCATTGGTGATTCCATAGTCAGACACACTGACGTCCGCTCACCAGACTGAGTAAGGAGAAGGTCACAGTAAGCTGCCTGTCGGGCTAGAATCCGCCACATACGCAAGCACTCAGGTCTCTCAACAGCAGGTACAAGTATGACTCAGTCATTGTCCACGCTGGTGTCAACGACCTGAGATGTACCTCCTTGGACTACATGAAAAGGGACATCGAAGAGCTCTCTGATTATGTAGCCCAGGCAGGTATGACCCTGACCTTGAGCAGTATCCTACCTTCACCTAGAATGATGCCACAATACAGTGATAAGATGATCAGCTTTAATAATTGGCTTAAATTCTGGTGTCATTCAAAGGGGATCCAATGTCTGTCTGCCTGGGATGACATGCTGGACAAGCCACGCTGCCAAGGGCGGCTTGCACCTGTCACCCTGGGCTTCGGATATTGGCAAAGGCTCTTGCCACCCCATAGTGCCTTTTTAGGCAAGGCTCAAATTCTAAACCTACCACCCTAGAACACCAAAAGGAAAAAACTAAGGGTAATGCTGCTCAATGCCAGAAGTCTCACTCTCAAGATGCACACACTCGAGGCCCTTCTCAATATGGAGAACATCGATGTCTGTGCTGTGACAGAAACTTGGTTCAAGGCTCCTGAGAGCACCCCAGCACTAACAGGTTTCACCTCATATCATGCGTTCCGGCCCCAAAATCCGGACAACACCAAGAAAGGAGGGGGGGTGTCCATATTCATAAAGGACACCCACACCTCAAGGTTGGTGGCAACGCACGATGCATCGGAGACCATCCAGGTGCAATTAACCATAGGCAAGACTGCTCTGCAATTTGTAGCATGTTACAGGCCACCCTCTCAAACTCAGGAACCTCACATGGCCTTCCTGAAAACATTGGAGGGATAAATGTATCTCCAAACACCATCATACTAGGTGACTTCAACTACCCTAATATAGACTGGGAACACTACTCAAGCCCGAACACTCTAACCCAAAGATTCCTGGAGTTCATAAACTCAAATGCCATGGAACAACTAGTCACCATCCCCACAAGAGGAGAAAACATACTTGATCTCATCATCACGAACATGGGATCAAAATGTTCAACACCGGAAGTATACCCCTCACTGGTGAGATCAGATCATAAACTAATCTTGCTGGAGGTCCTCATCCCGCCCCCACCTGAAACAAAAAAGACCACAGTGAAAAACTTCTCAAAAGCTGATTTCACACTTCTAAAAACTATATATATAACAAAAACCACTACAACTGAGAGGCCGTAGTAAAAAGAAAAAGTAACTGAAGTAAAATAATAAACTGCGGACTCAACACGACTCAGCAAGACTTTTAAAACTGTGTAATTTATTGTGGTAAGGCAAGACTTTTAAAACTGTGTAATTTATTGTGATATTTATTTTATGGTCTGAAGAAGCGTACAGGAAGGTACGCGAAAGCGCTTACCACAATAAATTACGCAGTTTTAAAAGTCTTGCTGAGTCGTGTTGAGTCCGCAGTTTATTATTTTACTTCTAAAAACTAGTGTGGTCTCCTTTAAGGCCCCTGAGCCAGTGGTAAACATTACTCAAACCGCTGAATCACTTACAAATGCCTTCTACCAGCACCTACACGACTGCATGGATCAGGCAATCCCAAACAAAACTAAGACTCTCTGTACCAAAGGCAAGTGTCCAGTCTGGTGGACCCCAGCCATAAACAAGCTCTACAACAAAAGGAGGAAGCTACTACAAGATAGAGCAAAATCCTTGAAAGGTAAGACACCTTTGATCATTATAAGTAAAAAACTAAGAGCTCTCATAAAATCATCCAAGGCAAATTTTGAGAGAAAAATCACCAAGGACTCTAAAGACAATCATAAGGCCTTCTTTAGCTATGTTAGAAACCTAGGAGGAAACTCCCAGATATGCTCAGAATTAGTTCAAAATTATGTGAATATTACTGAACCTACACACATTGCTAACATACTGGCTGACAGGTTCAGTGCAAACTTCTCCCCCCCCCCAAAAGGAGAGATATCTATTCCAGAGGATTGTAGCCCCCCAAACATCTCCAACGCCCAGGTGAGAACTGCCCTCACTAAGGCAAAGAACACAGCATCCATGGGAGCGGATGGTGTCCCCGGCTGTGTGCTTCATGAACTCAACGAGGAATTAAACCCACAGTTAGGACAGCTGTTTAATCTTAGACTCACCTCAGGATACGTACCCAAGGAGTGGCGCCGCGGCGACTGTGGTCCCACTTCATAAGGGCGGTGCCTCCACAGACCCTGGAAATTACCGCCCCATTAGCTTGACAAGCCTTATCTGCAAAGCCATGGAGAGGATCATAATGGAACTCATAAATAAAGACATAGGGAACTTGCAGACTTTGGATCCAACCCAGTTTGGCTTTGTCAAAGGCAGATCCTGCCTCTTAAACTTGGTTGACTTTTTGAGACAGTCACCAAGGCCATTGATGAGGAAAGGCAGTCCATACAGCCTACCTCGACCTGGCAAAGGCCTTGACACAATACCCCACTCAGGTATCATCGAAAAACTCATCAGCTTGAATGTAAACCCATACATCACAAGATGGGTTGCAAACTGGCTAAGTGACAAAACCCACAGGGTCAGAGTTGCTGGAGCCATGTCAGACTCAAAGCCTGTCACAAGTGGTGTCCCACAGGGCTCAGTCCTGGGTCCACTCTTGTTCGGCATCTACTTTTCTGAAGTACAAGCAAACACAGGAGGGTTATGGCTGACAAAGTTTGCAGATGACTGCAAACTGGGCGCCATAGTTGAAAACACATCTGACACAGATATCCTCCAGAAGGGCCTCACAGAAATGGAAAACTGGTGCCAGAGCCATGGCCTGAAGTTAAACGCCAAAAAATGCATAGTCATACCCTTCGGGAGAAACAAGGTTACCCCTAGCTACCATATAGGTGGCAATCCACTGAGCACAGAAAAAGTCATCAGGGATCTGGGGACCCAAGTTGACAGTAGCCTTTCGTTTGACACTCGTTGCTAAAGTAGTTAGGAAAACCTTCTATATCGCCCACCTGATCATGAAGGGATTCACATCTAGATCAAGGGAGGTCATCGTCCCCCTGTACTCATCACTCATTAGACCTATGATTGAGTACAATGCCCCGTTCAGAATGTATCTGACCAGACACCTGCTGCAGCTTGAAAGGCCCCAAAAGTTCCTCACCAAAAGGATAAAGGGTCTCAAAAATATGTCTTATGCTGCCTGACTGAAAGAACTCCAGCTCTATTCAGTCTCATACCGCTTGCTCAGAGGGGACCTGTGCCTGACATATAAGGCCATGTCAAACCCAGATTTGATGAATATGCTTCACCTCAAAAAATCTAGATCCCTCAGAACCACAAGGGCGGGAGACTTAAACCTTGACATGGTTATAAATAGAACGTGCTGGAGGGACAGATTCATCACCCAGAGACTCCCTATGCTGTGGAACAAAATCCCAGTACATGTGAGGCAGAGCACCTCGCTGGCCTTGTTCAAGAGAAATCTTGACCAATGGATGGGAGATCGCAGATATACCCCAGGGATTACTTCAGTGTCACTGCTTGACAGAGGCACAGAAAAATGATAGGCATAGTTTTTATTCAAACTAAAGGGGTGGCGAAAGCCACATAACTATGGGCTAGGCTTATAAATGCCCTTGGGCAGATAGCCTAGTATGAACCTATGAACCTATGAACCTATGAACCTAGCAGGCCATACAGATCAGTGTCTGTGTGCACGGACACGGTACCTGTGCCTGGCTAGGGTGCTACGGACCATATCCAGTACAAAGCCAGACTGGGTACTGTCATCAGAAGCGGGAGTGTGTTGACTGGATACAAGTCCCTGTTGGGACTGTCCAGAGCCATGTGCACATGGTCTCCTGGGGCATTCCGATGACAGCACAGACCCAGCATTGCTGGGGCTGCTGCTGGCACTATGGGGCGTCTTGTGAGCCTGTTGTCGTCCGCGCCGACTGCCAGCTGCTGATGCTGCCGGCATACGGCCATGTCGACACCGCAAACGCCCACCATTGCCCTGGCTCATGGACATCTGGTTGTGGAACTGCTGTAATATGTCCCCACAACATCTGTCTATGACATCGGTGAAGTTACGGATAGCATCCGCAATGTCACGCATACTGTCTGTCATGGCTGTGCGACATGCTCTCAGCTCCCTCAGACCCTGTCTGGTGTACCTTTCCATACATGACTGTGCCTGCATGACAGTCCGAAACATAGCTGAGGTTGACAGACCTCTTTGGGCACGTCGGCCAGAGGCAGTACGCCCATGGATGCTCCCACGAGAACCCATGGGCAACTGTCTGTGTGGTACCATCGGAGGACCCTGCCCATGGCTGCTGTGTGGGGACGCATGTGCCACAGGTACCACATTACCCTGGTCTATGCCCACTGTATCCTGTCCATCACCTTGGGACAATGGTGACAAAGGATGTATAGGCAGGATGACTGTGCGCAATGATGGGGTTGACAGCTGTGTACTGTCAATTGGCTGACCAATGGCAGACCCTGACACACCTTCCTGTACCATTACACAAATATCATCATTACCAGTAGCCGTGGCACAGGATTCAGGTTCCTTGCTGTAGGTCACCAGAGCAGCCCCAGAACCTGTGGGATGAAGACAGGAAACACAGTTTACAGTCTCCAGACATTGTTACCAGTGATGCACTTATACACACATGCACACATGCACACATGGACACATGCACATATGCACACATGGACACAGGCACACATGCACACATGGACACAGGCACTCATGCAGACATGCACACGTGGACACATGCACACAGGCACACATGCACACATGCACACATGCACACATGCACACAGGCACACATGCACACATGCACACATGCAGACATGCACACGTGGACACATGCACACATGGACACATGCATACATGCACACATGCACACGTGGACACATGCACACATGGGCACATGCACACATGCACACATGCACATGTGGTCACATGCACACATGGGCACATGCACACATAGGCACATGCACACGTGGTCACGTGTACACATGCACACATGCACACGTGGACACAGGCACACATGCACACATGCACACGTGGACACAGGCACACATGCACAGATGCACACGTGAACACAGGCACACCTGCACACATGCACACAGGCACACCAGCACACATGCACACATGCACACATGGGCACAGGCACACCTGCACACATGCACACATGCACACCCCGCAGTATACACACAGAGCACTACTGAGTTACACTACTGTAACTAGCATTATCAGGACTATTATAGGTTATGTTAAACACACTCACCAGCATGGATGGCCTGTCTTGCTGTAACCCTGGAGGGACCTGCAGAAATGATTAGATTAATGTCAGTGGGCACAACTGTGCCATTGATATTGCATATGATACAGTGTACAGAACAGTCAGGTGTACATATGGCATATTACCTGCACGCTCCATGTCGTGCTGCTGTGTGGAACCAGCCTCCATCATAATGCAGGTGTACTGCTGTTGGTGTTCCAGGGCTGGAGCCACAACACTTAGGAGTAGTCCCTCCAGTCTGGTGAGGGGGGGATGTTGGGCCACCCAACCTCCTGTGGCGACCTGTTGCCTGTGGATATCTGGTGCACGCTGCCGGACACTTCAGATTAAATCACTGCAGTGATGTCGTACCTGCTCATATGTCCTGTTATGCGTGCCAATATCATTTACCCTACGGACAAGGTCTTGCCACAGTGCGGCCCTCTCCTGCTGATTCTGACTGGTGCGGGAAAACAGGATGTCATACTCCCGCACCAGGCTCTGGTGGACCTCCTCATCTTCTGCCACAGAGTAGGTGGGGTTACGCTGTCGAGCCATCTCCCTGGAAGAGAACACAAACAGGATATCAGCAGACCATGTCAGCAATATCTGGCACACATACTATACATGATACTCATGTGTAGTGATATACTACTACTCCCATATGTTGCATGTGTGTGTGTCGTGGTGGATACACAGGTACATGGTCAGATATCAGTGCTCAGCCAACACCTGTGCAACAATACCTGCCACATTCCACACAACATAGTAGCATGCCCCATCGGTCAGCACACACTGACAGGTGCAATGCACAACCTCACTCTGGGGGTTCATCCCAAGGTACTGTATGTGGGACACCGTCCACTACTGTGATGTGGACAGACGTTACTCAGCCTGGATATACATATCCCACCACCACACCAGCACAGTAGACTACTTTGATATGTATGTGATTAGACAGTTATTCACTTGCTGGGACTGAGATGGTATCCATGCAGCACACTGGGCCAGTGGAAGCCACAAGCCACACTACTGACCCCTTTGCAAATGCTTACCATGGACATGCCATGGATTGCATGGAACTTGCACACACATTTCTAACCCAGACCCTATGCACAAAGGTTAGGCATCCTGTCCGGTGGACCCCAGACAGAGGCAGATTGTATAACAATAGCAGGAGGCTACTGCAGGACAGAGCACATTCACATTAAGGGATGGCATCTGTGGTCAGCACTGGTACTACACTACGGTCTGTCATACCAACGGTCACGGCCTACTCTGGGAGGGAAATGGACACAAACACTATGGATGACCACAAGGCCTTCTTCAGTTATGTTACACATATGGACCACATGCCTCAGATATGCTCTGTGTTAATCCACACCTACTTAACATTCACCAAACACACGGATATTGGCAACAATCTTGCAGACATGTTCAGTGCACGTATCCCCCCTCCTTCTCCCCCACCTTTAAAATATTTATCCCAGCTGGATGTAACCTCCCTATCATCTCACATGTCCAGGTGAGGGCCGCCCTCAGCAGAGAAGAACACACAGCATCTCTGTGACCTCGTGGTACCCCTGGATGTGTGCTACCGGCACTCCAAGAGGACATACAACCACATATAACACTGATAGTTTATCTTGGCCATACTACAGGATATGTACCTGGGCAGTGGCATACAGCAACAGTGGTCCCACACCACTAAGGGGGCACCTCAACTGACCCTGGGATTTATCACATCATATGCATAACGGGCTTGGTCTGCTAAGCTATGGAATTATGCAGTATGGGATGCATATGCAGTGACATCGGGTACCTGCAGACACTTGTTCCCAGCCAGTGTGCCTTTGGGATGGGCTGATCCTGACTTTTGAACCTGGCTGACCTTTCAAAGCAGTCACTACAGCCATTGCTGGGCCAACGCACAGACAACTGCTGCCAGGATCATGGCCTAAGACTGATTGACATGTAATGTATGGTCATCCCCTTTTGGTGGAACTACGTACACACAACATATCACATGGAAATACCTATGGATACAGACCTATGACACATTTGGAGGGTTCACAGTATGCACACTATTAACCTGCTACTTTGCATTACCTCTGTTTGTCACAGCTGGTTGCATTACCACAGCTTCTGCTTGCTGCTGCTACTGTCAGTGCTGACAGCTTCGGGTGACAGAGTCACAGTGTCTAATTTTTTTTTTTTTTTTTGCTCTCTCTCTCTCTCTCTCTCTCTCTCTCTCTCTCTCTCTCTCTCTCTCTCTCACTTCTCGCTCTCCCTCTGTCTGCTTACAGACAATGCAATGAATGTATTGCATGTGGGGAGTGTTAGCACTGGATGCTTTTGTAGGTATCTGCATAGGTCCATGTGATGGCCTCTGCACCAATTGTAAGCCAGCATTTGCTAATTGCATACAGCCAGTTGTGTACTGATTGCAGTTCTCACTGTGATTTCAGGTCAGTGCTATTAAAGGGTATGTGGGATAGGCGTTGCCCTTTCAGATTGTGAGGGCGGGGGCCATGCTGGTATGATGTGGACAGTGTTCTGTGAGTGTAAAGGTTAGTATCTCTCTCATGATTCAGGCTGTGTTGTATATTCACAATTCTCCATTCCTCTCTCATGTTCCCTGTAGCAAGTGTGTATGCACATTGACTCCTACAACTATATATAGATATATATTTATATATATATATATATATTTATATATATATATATATATATATATATATATATGTGTACATATGCATACATTTATATATGTACTTTAACTGACCTTATTATCTACAAGCTGCCAACTAGCATGGCTGTTTCTGTTCACACACTACTATTATGGAAATCCAGTAGTTTTGACAGTAATTTTAAATTACATGCTTTGTGTACTGCACATCCTATATTCCCTTTACATTCATCCCTACTATTACATGTTATATTTATTTTAGCACAATGTTTTTGCATGGCTTAGTGGTAGGTCGTACAGACTAGTGTTTCCAAGGTCCTGGGTTCGGGACTGACAGTGGGATTTTATTTTGCTTTTGAACTGAGTAGAGGACCTGTCAATCAAAGTGACTAAGGCACTTTTAAGCAGTTGTAACCGGGTTAGCGCTGGTTTGCACGGAGTTCACGCATGCTCACTGGTGTTTAGCTCGGCGCACACATGCGCACACCCACTTACAACCGCTTAACGGTGCTTACTCTGGCGCATACCATCGCTATTTTCTTTGAAAGAAAAGAAAATGGGGAGACACGAAAATGGTGAAAAAGGGGTCACAAAGAGGGTAAGACAGTAGGGAAACAAGCTTGGGATGTGCAGGAGGGATGTAGGTAAGGCTCATAGCTGCCCATTTCTTCATCAGCAACAGCTGTGCATATGTATGTAATTTGGTGTGATATTTGAAACCTTCCACCCCTGAGAGAGGTGTCAGGACAACAATAATACTTGTTGTACAGCCAATTGTAATTGATAGTTTCCATGTCCAGCAGACATGTGTGCGGAATGGGCAGCTATGTATGGGGCGTAATTTTTTTGTGGGTACAGAGTGCCCTTTTTTTTTCAGGTGAGAGTGGTATGTCAGGTGAAGGAAGTCGGTACAGCTGGGGAGGTAGGTTGGGTAGGTAAACAGACAAGACAAACAAGACGCATACAGGGGCGGTGTATGACACATGTGGGGGGGGGTTACACAATTGACGGGGATGGAGGTTTTGATATCCAGAGCCCATGAGCCCACAGATGGCAACAGTGGAACTGATATCCCCACCCATAGGCATTTGCCACTATTCCTTCACTGCCCAGGACGGGGCTGTGCTGGGGGCTGTGTAGGCGGGGCAACAGGCATGCCCGTTAGTTGTGCCACCCGTGCCTCGAGCTGGTGTAGGGGCTCGAGAACAGAGTCCCGAATCTCCCTACGCACCACAGTCCGGACGCTACGGAGGGTGAGTGGTGGTTCTCCTCTGGCCACACTTGCAGAGGGGAGGTGAGCCCCATCCCCTGCAGCGCTTCCACCCGCAGGTGGCACAGGGCCACCAGAGGAGGGTCCGGACTCGGTACTAGTGCCAGGTGCACTCGCCAGCTGAGGTGGGAGAGGTGGGTCCGCTGGAACCCACCTTCCCTGTCGTCCTATGTTTTGTATTATGTCATGACAGTTTGGGTTAGTGACATATAATACCATTCACAATTAGTTGTAACAGCATGCATTAGTATTCCCATTAACCAAACACCTAGATATTCACACCATTGAACAGCGTGCATAACACATGCATAATTTGAACAGAAATACACAGTCCAACAACATGCATGGTTAATTGATGGCAACAGGCCATCAGGTGCGGATGTATGAACAGGGCAGATGCATCAACGGACATGCAAATATATATGACCCAACAGGACAAACGTCCAGGGGTGTTAATTGTGATTGCACATACCATTTTCACGTGGAATGGGTTATATGTGGTTATAGGGTGGGGTAAAGAAAGTAATATTAACACCTTCGAATAACAATACATATGCTGTACATTTCTAATAGCTACAGTTATATACACACTACTGTTCTAACTACAGTTTCCTATATGATAACTATTTCAACTTGGTGATAGGACTGTTACTGCAACATCAATATACATTTTATTGTTCTTCATACACATTCATATCTAGCTTTGTTCAGCTACATCATCTTGCTACATTTGCTTTATATAGCTGTAGACAAGTGTGGATGTTTGGTATATCAGACAATCATCCTATCTGCATATTTCAGACTGAGAGCAACGTATCCAGATTTTGGGATACACATTCCAGATGCAGCAACACTTTGAACAGATTTCGCTGTTTGGTTTTGAATCTCACATGCATTTCATTCTGTCTTGACTGCAGTATACTTTATTCAGGGGTTATTACTACTGTATTGCTGGATTCATGACACTTTCTCACACTCTCTCACTTGCTTTCATTTTACTATTCAGGATGGTACTTACTTCTAGGCTTTATTGACATGTTTTACCTGTAGTTATTACAATCCTTTCCAGCAGTCTCACTTCTGTCATGTTTCAGTATTTCCACAGGGATATATTTCACACGTGATTTCATCATCTTCTGCAGCTATACTTTTCAGCCTGCTGCAGGTTGTGTATTATTTTCTTACAGGTAGGGCATTTTTATTTCAGAATATATGTCAGACAGTTTCATTTTTCGGTTTAACTTACAGGCTGAAACACACTTTTGTAATCAAGCAATACTTGCAGACACTTTCACACTGTTACTTGCAGATTTTATTCCTTACTGACTACACTGCACTCTTTTGCTGACTGTCATACTTTTATATTTCTTTACAGTTACTGGTAGTGGAATACTGACCTGCCTGGTGGCGCAACCGCACCAGCCTATCGCCATAGGCTCTGCGGTTCGCAGAACGGACACCTGCAGCTGTAATATAAATGAAGTAATATTGGAATACACATCTCCATAATATCAGCTAGTTTAATTTCTTACATACATAATTAAATGTTACTTACTCAGTAGTGGGGCGTTGGGTGTTTGCCGGGCCTCCTGGATCCAAAGGTTCAGTTGGTCCTGCTTGCGTCTCTTCAGGTCTGCATGGTGGTGACGGACCTGCTCACCAGTCCTTGGAATCCCTGTGGCACTGGTGAGATCATGAGCCAACCGGTCCCACGCCTTGGCCCTGTATGCTCCCCAGAGGACCTGGCCATGCATGAGTTGGGCCTCATGATTATGGACTAGGAGCCAGACCATGTACCTGGACTCCTCAACACCCCACCTCTGTGCTCGGAAGCAACTACCCTCTCCTACTCCTGTCATTCTGCCTGCAGGTCAGTTCTTCAATTGTTTATGTTGTATATTCCCACCTATGGGGCTTATATAGTCCATTTTTCCCGCACATATCTGTGATTGGCCATTTTGGAATTGTATCAACTTCAGTAAACCTGCATTGTCATGCTGTAGTTTGTATGCATTCCTATATATTAGCTATTATTGCATTTCTAGGTACTGCTGTCATGGCTTAGTGGTTCTGTACCTTGACTATGGTGTATAGTATCCTGGGTTCGAACCTGGTCACTGCTTTTTATTTTTCATGACTGTCTAGACATGCTGAGGGGTGTGTCTGTGTAAAGGCAGTTTTGATACGGCTTGCTCAACGTTGCCCGTCGGTTAGCTTGTTTGCACAGTGCGCAGCTCCGCGCAAATGGGGTATGCTGCTTTAAGCCTCATTTGGCTATCGGCACGCATATTATGCTCAGCTCAGTTAGGGGCACATAGATTTAGCGTGTTAGACCACTGCTCAGCTACGGGCACTCATTTTGCACCAGTTAAACCACTGCTCATCTACTGGCAGATGCACTCACTATGTTAAACTGTAGCTCAGCTATGAGCACATCTGGCATTTTTTATTCTTTTGTTACCTCACATGTCTTCCATATAAATGGGCTATTTCATTACATTTTACATAAATTGTGGTTTTATGTGTACATATTTGTCAGGGACTTGTTTCCTGCTTATTTTGGAAAAAAAAAAAAATTGGTGTTGTGGGGGCTCGAACCATGAATGGCTGCTCTTCAGCCAACATCTCTACCGCTATGCTATTGCTTCCTGGCTTATTTTGCATATTTAGTTCTTATATGCTTTCCCACTGACTGCTAACTGTAGCTGTGCTACGGGCACGCCCGCGCAAATGAGCGCACTCACGGTTAAACATTTTTACAATTTAAAAAGAAAAAAATAAAACGTGTTTATTTATATGTTTTCTGTTCATAGTCTGTGGGGGCATGTGTTGTGTTCTGTTTATTCACATTTCCGTGGACACTGTCGTGGGTGTTTACTTTGGGTACTTTTCCTCTTCTGGGGGCGTGTCTGCTTACAGGGCTCGGCCTACGGACACGCCCCCTACTGTCATACACAGACCATGTTGGCCTTAAGTGTGATTCAGCATGCTCTCATGAATATGCAGAGCATGCTGACATCACTCCGTTTAACTGCAGCCTCCGTGTATGAGTTATAACTCTTACACGGAGGCTTCGTGAATCCTGCCCACAGTTTAAATCTGAATCTCCCAAACATAAAAATGTTCACTTACCTGTAATGCTCACATGTGTAGTCTAAGCAAGTCCCATTAATTTTTCGAGCAGCCATCTTCAACAAAGCTGCTTCTCCAGATGATTTGCAGAGACTCTACAGAACCACTTAAACAGCAGAATATAGCCATTATCTGTAAAACTTACTCCAAAATTCAAGTCACCTATAGCAAATCATGACAGTCATTTATAACCCCACTATCACCAACCACAAAAAGTAAAATTCTTAAAAAAGTAGTAATTTAATAAAAGAGGCTGCACTAACCTCTTGTCCAACCTTCCCTTATGACTCTTCCACAGCTGAGTGGAATTATGTTGAAATTGATGCATATTATTTCATAAAACAGCATATCCATCCCCAAACAATTAAGTCATGCCTTGTCTCTCCACATGATGCACCTAGACAATATCTGACTTTACTACTTTGTAATGAATGCATGAATAGATTACACTGGTAAACACATTCAGATAAATACATACATTGAAATACAGAAGACATTTTAAACAATTCAGCATTTAAAACTCTCATTCAATGAAATGAAAGTCAGGACTGAGCCAGAAAATAATGCACTTAGCACCTCATCAAGTTGGATATTACCATTTCACCTCTGCTGGCACCCATTGTTTAATCCAGTATGTCTAAGATCAAAAACAGTTAACAAAAAGCAAAGGATGATTGTAGCAACAAACCAGGATAGTGACACATTTTCTTGCTCCTTTATTACCACCTTTTACTCACGATTATCCCCTGGTTCAGAAAATTATTATTAATAACTGGTCTTTTTTGAAGCCTTTGAAGGCTTGAAAGAGATTATAGGAGATTGACCGAAGTTCATTACCAAGCGTGCTAGATGCATCAAAAACATGTCGGAACACAATGACAAATTTACACAGTATGTTAGCCAAAAAAGTGGTACTTTTAAGTGCAGATGTTGTAGTCATTGTTTATTTTTTTTTGGAAAAAAGTGAAGTTAAAGTTAACATTTTAGTTAGGAGTAGTTCTCACTTTACCAGTAAAACTGTTGGTATTATTTATTTGGCCTTGTGTAAAAAATGCCCTGTTTTTTACGTAGGTAAAACTGTTTGTCAATTTAGGGAGAGAATATATGAACATTTATATGATATTATAGGTTCATAGGGCCTAAGTAGGCCTAGTCAACAAGTTTCCCTGGCTTACGCCACTCAAAGTTATTTTCCTGTGTCCCTGTCGAGCAGAGCCACAGAAGTGATCCCCGGGGTGTATTTCCCATTTTCCATCCACTCATCAAGATTTTTCTGAATGAAGCTTAGCACTTTTTCTAGGATGTCTCATTCCCCTGAGACAAACCAAGGGGATTTGTGCCTCGAGATCGAAAGGGACAGAAAGAAAAGGAAAATATATTAAGAGATATGGAATGTGATACTGTGGTGAACTTATCAGGAAAGATTTTAACAAAAGAGGAACGTGACATCCTAGCAAAAGGGCTTCATTCCTTCCCTTCATTCTTCACCAGATGAAGCCATCACTGGCCTAAAGTTATTTGGGAGAAAATGTAACACTAAAGCACATTTTTGAGGATGGAATGAAAGGGATATTGCATATGAGGTACAAGAAACCCAGCTCCTTGGAATGTCATCCAACTGTTGATATGTTTTTGAGGATGTGTGAGAATGATCTGTTTGAGATCAGACAAAAAAGAAAGATTAAACACTACAGGAACATGTCTAAAGAAGAATATGCAGCATTGCTAGATTTACAAAGAAGAAGAGATATTATTATAAGACCGGCCGACAAAGGAGGGGCTGCTGTTGCACTTGATACACAGTTATGTTGAAAAGATGGAGAGGATGCTCAGTGATGATAATACTTATCAAGTTATCAGTAAAAGAGATACGAATTTACTTATAATGAATGTGAAGGATACATTGTATGAGGAGCTGATGAACCGTACCATAGGGAAAGAATTATACGATTTCCTTGAGGTTGAACAACCTACTGTACCAACTATAAGTGGATCACCAAAGGTACATAAGGACTGTCTGAATCCACCAATGTGCCCAATTGTAGCAGGCAGAGGATGGGTGATGGAACCCATTTCGATCTATCTAGAAAGAGAACTGAAAAAAGTATTATCTAAAGCACAGACAGTTATCAAAGACACAGCTGAGTTTGTGAACAACCTATATGAAGCAATGAAGAGAGTAAAGAGTTATGATGAGTTACTGCTAGTCACAACAGATGTAAATAGTCTATTCATTTCCATCCCTAATGAGTATGGGATTGAAGCAATTCCAGCTTTTTTGAATAGTGAACATGTTGAGGCAAATCTAATTTGTTCCCTTTTGGAATTGGTACTTGGAAACAATGGATTTCTATATGGGAACACTTATTATTGGCAGAGATGGAGAGTTGCTATGGGGGACCCCCCATGCCAATAGTTATGCTAACCTGGTGTTAGCACAATGGGAAAAGCAATGGTTCTCTGATATAGATAACCATTGGAAGAATAACATTATCCTATATAACAGATTTGTGGATGACATTTTCATTCTGTGGAAAGGGGATGAGATATCTATGAAAGAATTTTTGGTATTTTTAACAAATACGACTAGCTTTCTGAAATTTGATCTACACTCCTCAAAAGAACAGATAGAGTATTTGGGTGTGAAAATATGCCTAGACACAGGAGGTATAAGTACTTCACTTTATAGAAAATCTGTGTGGAGAATGACATGCTTCATTTCTCAAGTATGCATCCAAGGCATGTGTTTCGTAATATAGTGGCTAATCAAAGAATCCATATTACTAAGCTATGTAGAGCAGATGAGATTTGTATGGAAGAAGAGAAAAAATTGAGTAAGAACTTCATAGAAAGAGGATATAAAGAAGTAGAAACCAATATAGTAGAATTATTTGAGCTACGTGCGAATAAAGGAAAACCATACTTCTCAGATTAATTGAAACTGCCAGAAAAGAGAAAAAATAAACAAGGCAAAAGGAACTCTTTGAAATTTAATATTACATATAGTTCTGATCATGCAGCCGTATGTGAAGTTATTAGGAAGCACTGGCCACTTTTGACCTCTGACTTGAGAATAAAAGAAATAGTAGGGGAGCATCCTAGTTTTGCCTTTAAGAATAAAAAGAATCTGAAAAGACTTCTATGTAACAAAAATGGCTTTGAAACGAAGAAAGGAGAGACAGATTACAAAGGAACTCGCAAATGTGGTTTCTGTAGTCATTGTAAAGAGATAAATACCAGTAATATATTTATCCATCCAGTAACAAAGCGAGTGTACAGATTTCAAGGTGTTGCAAATTGCAACAGTAAGAATATAATTTACATCGCCACCTGCACACTGTGTCCTGCCTTTAGGCAAGACAAACAGGATGCTAAAGAAAAGAATATCTAAACATTTATCAGATATGAAGAATAAGGTACAAACTAATGCATTATATATGCATCTTCTAAGTAATGCTGATCACTTGTTTAAGTTTATGGTGCTGTCTGCAATTAGAGAGACTGCTAGAGGAGGAGACATTGTGAATAGGATGGAAGCGGAAGAAGCGCTTTGGATCATGAATGTAAGCACTCACTGTCCTCCTGGGCTGAATGGGAATGTTCCAATCAAGCCCTTTCTAAAGGAAAGAAGGATTAGCAGCAAGTTTTAATGCTATGGATCATCCATGAAAGGAAGGATTCTATTGGAGGTATGATATTTTTTAAACTGTGTTTCTTGACTTTTAAAGACATGGATCTGAAGAAGGCTAATTTCGCCTAAAGTGCTTGTCCGTTTGTGTTGAGTGGTTTTATAATGCATAGAGCACACGAATAAAGATTTTACTGCTTTTACTTTTGTTTTACATCCTTTCTACGTTGGTATCTTTGGCTTTTTTGCGAACTACAGAAGACAGTTGGAACTCTCATCACACACAAACACACGCGCATGTGTATGAATATATATAAAACAGAGAGACATAAATATTGATACACTTAATGTGCACACAATCTCTCTACATACATTATTAATTTAGGATTTAGTAGTTCTAAGAGAAGATTATTGACAAAGAGGGAGAAGAGTAGCACAGAACTTTACAGTATAATTGCCTTGTGGCGTATTTAAGCAACGCTCTGGTAATTAAGTACTGCATAGTCCTACCAGCTGTAACATTGTGAGTCATAACAGTAATTTCCTGTTGAATTGTGCTTTTTAACTTTACTTACCTACTGCATTGCTTAACAGTCTCTTACTGACTATTACCTAACAAAGGTACCTAACACTAAATACAATATCTCTTTCCATTATTTTCACCTCAGATAGTCCCCAAGCACACTGCGTGGCACAGGACCCTCCACAAGTGCGAATGCACAAACAACCCTCCACCAAATACCTCTGATTCTAACAAGTGACTCAGGGTAATGGACTATTATTTTACATATGTTTTGTTTAAATATCTAGCGTTCTGCTACTGGAATTAAGCAGAATAACGCTAAATAAAAACAGGTTATTTTTAAATAAAACTTAAACAAGCTGCTGTTGAACCTGGTTACCTTTAAGACCCAGGGAAATCTTTGTGGTGTAGTCCCCACTCCGCTTCGCCCTCGCTACGCTCGGGCTTGCTCCGCTCCCCTCCCTGCCCCCTATTCTCACCCGCCCCCACTACCTCTACATTTATTTAGTCATCAAGCCCATCCCCCTTACCACCACCCAATCACAACTGTCCCCTCCTTCCCCCCTCCATTTCCCTACCTGTCTCTATTATTAAGGCTACTCCACCCACCTACCAAACTCTCTCCATTAACACCCACTACTCACACCTCCAGCTTTTTACATACCAATTGACCAAAGTAACACCCCTAGCTCTATCTACGCATCAACCTCACCCCTCACCATGGATAGAAATTCACTTACCACCCTCCCCCTTGCACTCTTACTCCTTATTTTTCCTTATCTTTTAACAAGCTATGAAACCCAAGCCCTAACAGGAGTCTACCTCCCCAATGGTCAGACCTCCCTGCATTCCCATAATCCCACTAATCTCATCCCTCCCTCTCTTTACCCTGCTACTCACTTGATCCCTAAAAGTATTCACCATACACTCTGTCGCCCAAAAGTATCCTCAACAAGGGACCATCTTTTACTACTAATTAAACTACAAAAAATACTTGATTATTTGAAAAAATCCATTACAAAAGATGGTGATATTCACCCCAACCCAGGCCCCAATAATGACCTAGGCCCTAACCCCCTCAATGTAGCCAGAGGCCCAGCAGACTCCCTCCTGATGCTTCATCTTAATCTTAGAAGCATTAATAATAAAGTCCACAACTTGCATGCCATGCTCGAAACCCACTCCCCTGACATCATGTGTCTCTCAGAAACTTGGCTCAAACCTAGCACTAAGGATGAGGAAATCATCCCACCTGGGTACAACATCCTCAGGGCTGATCGAATAACCAGAAAGGGCGGGGGAATAGCTGTCATGTTCAAGAACTCCTTGAACATCACAATGAATTTACTCCAACCCCCAAAAGTTCCCAACCTGGAACTGATTGCCCTGAAGCTATCCCTAAACAACCAAAAAAGTATTAATCTCTTAGTAATCTACCTACCACCAGGCAAAAATGTTGAAAACCTTGAACAAACTCTTAGTTGGCTTGCTAACAACTATCCACAAGAAACTATAATTTTAGGAGATGTTAATATTGACTGGTCTCTATACTCTGCTCAATCAAACCCTCTCCCCATTAACTTACATGGTTTCTCCCAAAATATTCTTTCTCCCACTAGAATTGGACATGCCCAACAAAAGGAGAGCATCATTGACTGGATTCTTACTAATAAGAATCCTAACAACTATACTGCAGGGACCCTTCCCAATGACCTTAGTGACCACCTTGCCACCTTTATTATAAAACACAAATGTCCAACTACAAATCCTCCCATAACTAGACTAGTTAGGAACAGCAAGAATTTTGTCCCAGACCAATTTCTAGCTGATCTCAAGGCTTGTAACTGGCATATCCTAAAAATCCTACCTTTAGATGAGAGTGTATCATACTTTAATGACACCTTCCTCAAGATACTTGACTCTCATGCTCCTAAGCGACTTACTAGAACTAAGGAACGTATAGCACCTTGGCTAACACAAGATACTAAATCTAAAATTAGACTCAGAGACCTGGCCTGGAACAAATGGAGAACCACAAAAACCCCCTTAGATCGCATCAAGTTCCTGCAGCTTAGAAATTCAACCAAAGCAGCCGTTATGTCTGATAAAAAACAATATTTCTGTCACCTCCAAGATAAACATCAGTATAATCCTAAAAAATTCTGGGCTGGTTTCAATCACCTCCTACATCCAGGTAAATCTACTACCCCCACCCCTGAAAAACTCATGGATAAAGATCCAACTGAAATAGCTAACACTTTTAATTCTTTTTTTACTGAGATCATCCAGTCCCTCGCCAGTAAGCTTGCCACTTCTCCCTCGGTGGCAACCTCAACCAATGATCCAACCCAAACTGCCTTCAACCTACAACCTACCTCCACCTCCTATATTCGTACCCTCCTGAAAAACTTAAACCAACCACCCTAGCGGCTGACTCGCTCCCAGCCAAATACTTACAAATAGCATCTGACGCCATAGCCTACCCTGTCTCAATCTTGATCAACCAAACCATTTCAGAAGCTTCTATTCCCTCTATTTGGAAAATCTCTTATATCATCCCCCTCCATAAAGGAGGGTCCTCCACTGACACTTCTAACTATAGACCCATAGCCATACTGTCTCCTCTAGCCAAAATTATGGAATGCTGTGTCCACAAACAACTCATTACCCACCTCACACAAAATAACCTCCTATCCAACACCCAACATGGCTTCCGTCCCCATCACGGCACAACCACTGCTCTCCTCTCCTTTGTTGACTCAGTCAACCACAACCGCAATAACAAATTAATCTCCTCTGCGCTCTTTCTAGACCTATCGAAAGCCTTCGATATGGTCAACCACCAACAATTGCTCCACACACTGGAAACCTTTCATCTTAGCAAACCAACCATAAGTTGGTTTAATGCCTACCTCTCTTGCAGAAAACAGGCGGTTCAGTGGCAAAATAAGCTATCAGACCTACTCCCCACCAATATTGGTGTTCCCCAAGGATCCATCCTTGGTCCCCTTCTTTTTTCCATATTTATAAACGGTCTACACTCTATCATTCCCAAAGCCACCTGCATTCAATATGCAGATGACTCCACCCTTATCTGCTCTGACGTCTCTCTTGCCAAACTCCAAGTCACAACCCAAAACTGCTTTTCCACAGTCGAAAAATGGTTCTCGGAACTTAAACTCCTACTCAACCCAACCAAAACCAAATTACTTCTATTTTTCCCCACTCCAGCGACCGCCCAAGGAATAGAACCCCCCCAACACCAACAATCCAACCTTCCACGTGTCCTCCAACAATGGTACCATAATCTACCACGTCTCCCACGCCAAACTGCTAGGGGTGACTATAGACCACAAACTTAAATTTGATATGCATGTAAATCTAACCATTAAGTCGGTCAACAAAAAACTCGGGTCCATGTATAGAATAAAGACCTTCTTAACCCCGCACACCAAACTAACAATTGCCTGAACCCACCTCCTCTCCACACTCCTTTATGCCTCCCCGATATTCTCCTTCCTCCATAAGAGAGAGCTTAATAAACTTTCTACTACCTACAATCACATAGCCAGATTCATAACGGGAATGCCCTATCGCACACATCACTGCCTAAACCTAAGGACACTAGATTGGCTAGAACTGCCTAATATTCTCAAACTCAACCAACTCACTGAGGCTTTTAAAATGATCAACCATCCAGATAAAACCCCCTCTTTGAACAAACTACTTACCCCTTACTCCAACCTTACGTCCCTCAGGTCTTCCAAAAGTCTACAAGTACTGACCATTAAATCTAACAACTCCGGTGGTGAGGCACTATATGCTAATTCCATTGGCAAATCCTGGAATGCCCTCCCAAACAACCTAAGACTTATGTCCTCTCTGCACCTATTTAAAATACACCTCAGAGCTCTCCTGGAGTCCCAATGGTTATGCCCTTGCTCTAATCCAGACTAATAGTTAACGTCCCTGCCTCACCTAGGCCTCTCCAAGCCTCCACCCAACTCTAAAACCTAAGGGTCCACAATATAGCCCTGTTAGTCCTTCTGTTCAAGTCTGTATCTCTTTTAAATTATATATATAACTACTTGCTTGCTTTATTTTGCCTTTAATCGTTAGTGTATTTACTTGTTTCAACTTTGTCCTTGTATTTGTTTATGTAACCATGATCTTGGAGCTTTTCTCCCTGGGCCTCCACTGAAAATGGACATGTATCCAGTTGGACTAGCCCGGTCAACAAATGTAAAATAAAATAAAATAAAAAATAAATAAAAATATGTGTTAAATGTACCATCAGTAGAGAATGCAACTTTACTTTTCATTAAGGTTTACTTTCAGGTATTTGCGAAGGTAAAAAAAACAGTATTATGTTGAAAGTTATGTCTTTTGAGCTTATCAAGTAGGCTAAGGTGACTGTTTCAAAAAACATCCCCCTTTCATCCATACTCATTCATTTATAGACGTTATAGACAATCCCATTAATCCTGGAAACAGTGTCCAGCTGCTTGCGCTGAATGACAGCATTTAACACATCTGGAGTAAAACTTTAATGGATGCTATTTTATTCTCATCTGAAATCTCAGTAATCTTCCATTGCATTTGTTGAAGGCTAAAGTGACTACAAAACATTTTCCTCAGATAAGCCACTACTGTATCCATGACTGTCCGGAACCCAGTCCTCATCCTCAGTATTGGTAACGAGAGAGAGCACCCTAAAGTGCACTTAACCTTAAGCTGCTAGGTGGTGTACAAAGTCAACACTACATCCAGAACAACTGAAAGTCTGAGGAGAAATAGTATTAGTATTGACACTATTCGGGCTACGCTGCACAACAAGTGAAAAAAAGAAGAAATGTGATCGTTGTAAGACGTATCTCAACAATAGTCCTTCTTTAATAAAATAACATACAAAGTCTTGTGTTGACAGAAATGCTTTATTCATACAAAGGCAGATATGTGTTGCATTTTGATATACAATAAGTATACTATATATATATATATATATATATATATATATATATATATGTCAAATGGCAGACATCTTTAGACATAAAATACAATATGAATAAATAACCAAGGAACTAGTTATTAACATGATTGGCTCTAACTCTCAATGACTGATCCTGATTGGCTGGTACAATATCTCAATAATTCAGTGTGACAAGTGAAAGTCCCATGCTGCTGTGAGCCAATGATTGCCTCAAACCTGAGCCAATTAGTCATAAGGTATACTGGCAGGAAATGGTGTAGAGTGTTAGCGACTAATAAGCCTGAGTTGTAGCGTGTGTCTGCTTTGTCTGGTCAATAGACCTTTTGGGGCTCATTAGCCTATGGGAACTCCAATATTGGGGTCCATGATCATCCTGAGTGTATTCAGTATTGTATACCCGAAAACATCTTAATGAAAGTTATGTCTTACCATAATGTTCCATCTGTATTGTTGATCCTCATTCAGTCATTACATATGGGTATCGGTTCCAACCTCGGAACCGAGCTGGCCATCTTCCAAGCTCGCGACAGCTACAAACTCTCGAGCTAAAACTCTTACCCAGACTTCCCCTCTCCCTGTTACCTCAGATTGAGTTTGCAAGTCAAAAGAAGGTAGAGGCTACCTCTGGTCAAATGACCTAACAGAACTGGATGGTGAGATCCACTAGAAGCCACAGGAGGGGGAAGGAGGGAGGGTCATAATGACTGAACGAGGATCAACAATACAGATGGAACATTATGGTAAGACATAACTTCTTTATCTGATATTGTTAATCCTTGTTCATTCCTTATGTGTGGGACAGAGTCTCCAGCTACCTTTATTCCTGGGAAGCTCTAATGGAAGGACATTCCTGAGCACCATAGAACCAAAAGATGCTCTTCCCCTGGAGGCCAAATCCAATTTGTAATGATTGATGAAGGCATGAGGAGGAGCCCAAGTTGCAGCTGCACAAATGTCATGTAAAGAGGCTCTGGCATGGAAGGCAGAAGAAGTTGCCACCGACCTTGTAGAATGAGCCTTTATGGTAGTAGGTAATGGAATATTACGTTGTCTATAAATGAAGGTCATGCAGTCTTTTAACCATTTAGCCAATGTGACCTTAGCAACAGCACATCCTAATCTAGGTCCAGAATAGGCCAAAAATAACTGGTCTGATTTACGACATTTTTGAACTATTATATGGCATTTATCATTGGTTATCAACATTAACAATGTGGTTTTGGTTTAACATATGCAGTGGCTAGACGACTATTTAGTGTTTTTTTCATTAGACAGTGTATTAGCTCATGGTTCTGTAGGATATTTTATAAACATATCTTTATACATACATTTCTTGGCAACTCGGGGTATGTTAGCTGAATTGTGCCTACTATGAAGGACTTTTTATACACTTTTGGCAATTCAGAGTGATGGAATTGTGTCCTGTTTACAGCACTATTTGTTTAATTCCAAATAGAACATAATTTTTGGGGTATCATAACAGGGTTATGGTTACAGGGTCCGTTGGCTCTCCACAGATAATAGTAATATTTTTATTTGGCTTGGTTGTAATTATGTACTTTTGAGTGTCCTTAATGTTGGTTTTGCTAACAGCCTTTTACTATAACAATAACATCATGATATATTATTGAGCATTATAATATTTTCTTATGGTGGCATATGGTAGTGCAGCAAAGAAAAGATTATTTTGCCAGTCTATTGGTGTATTTTTTGGACTGTATGGCAGAGACGAAGGTCGGCTATTTTGTTGATTCAATGGTTTTCTATTATTACAATAACATCAGTAATATATTATTAATAGAAAACCCATTAAATATTATTAATATTCTTTTCTTTTAGTGTGGGATATGGCAACGATTGGATGGTGATTATCATTTCACCAAGGACAAACAAATCAATCTTTGGATTACTGAGTCGAACAATTTTTATTGAAATAGTTGAGACGAAGGTCGACTATTTATGCTCAAGATTTTTCTAATTTTTCCAACTTTTTTGGTTGGAATATTTGTATATTGGGCATATTGATTGTGACGATATTCATGTGTTTCTTGTTAACATTTTTGTTGCCTAATACTACGTCTTACCAGTGCCATTTATAGTAAGATAAATATATTTAGTCAATATAATAAGTCTGTGTTGGGTAATTGCCCAATTATATGCTGGTATTGGGTTGTGCTACTCTTTTGTGGACATTCTTAGCACATAGTTATACACTTTTTTGATATAGTTTTTTATATGCATTTTTTGATTCAGATATCTGTGGTTTGTTTGGTGGCCCTGTTTTCATATAAGGACTTATAAATATACTCAGTCCTAACCATTACAAGATTGACCATAGTCATGGATTTATGCGGTATCTTACAAGGGCTTTCGGCCGACAAAGATAATTTAGAAGCTTTTGGTTTAAATAATAATACAGGACACAATCCTAATAGCAATTTAATGGATGGTCAACAAAAATGTGGTATCATTTTTTCCAAACTTAATAGACACATGAAAACCCTACGTTCAAATGTTTGGCATTTGAAACTTTTTAAGGCCTACAAGATCAAAGACATTACACCAAGGGGATTGAGGGTTCGTTTACAACCCTTAGTGGCCAATATAGACACTGAATTATCTAGGGAATGGGCAGAGGCCCAGCATCAGTCTTCGATGCATTTTGTTGACTGTCTATCCAGATATTATGACAGAACCATACAAAGTCAACTAACAGAGATCCAAACCTTGTGTGGTGAGGTTGAACAATTCAGCAAAGAGGGGTTTTACCCACAATATATTTCTGATCTTGCCAAAGATTTATCTTCATTAGAACAACAACTAATGAAACGTAAAATCCATAAGTTCAACAGAGACCTTATGGATTACGAGAAAGGTAAACCTTTTGTTAGTCAAAAGACAGTTAGATTCAATGATTATATAAACACTTAGAATACCAGTAGAAAACGACCTAGGTCCATCTTAAGACATAAGAAGGTGACATCTGATGCCACTTCTGAGGATGATACTTCCTCTGCTACTGATGGTGAGGTTTCCTCACGCCAGGCGTCCCCAGCTGCCAAAAGGAAACAACCACCCCCTTTAGATCTAAGGGTAGGAGGAGGGGGGGCAGAAAGCACAGATCTAAATTTGGGAACTTCAACCCTACAATGTCTGCTGCAACAGATGGTCAAATAATTGATAATGTTTTTAACATCTCATCCTTTGATCTCTCTCCTGTACATATAAGATTACCAAATAAAGGGTTGAATTTTGTTCCCAGTGCACCGGTCTCTGAGAATCATTTATTACAAGATGTAAATGACTTTTGTAGATTACTTAACCTCAAGTTATTTTTTGCAGATTCTGATACCACTCAAAGATCATCTGATTTTAGATTTGGCAAATCCGCCTTCATTCCGCCTATGAATAAACATGTCTCGATATTCAGAGATTGTGTAATGAAGGATTTACATTCTTCTATTTTGTACGAGTCTAAATCAAACAACCTTACCATAGCCGAAATGAAAGCTTTGTCTGAACTTAAGGATAATCATGATATAGTCATCACTATGGCTGATAAAGGGGGTTCCATTGTAGTTATGGATCATATAACATATACAGAGAAAGCCTTACACCAATTATCAGACTCCAGTTTTTATATGGAAATGAGTATTGATCCCACTTCTACTTTTAAGGTGGAAATTGATTATTTTCTAGATCTGGCAGTGGAACAAGGAATTATAAGTGAACAGGTAGCCAAACAACTTAAGGTGGATGAACCAACTCCACAATATTTATATTTGCTACCTAAAATACATAAGGATCCTCTTCATCCCTCAGGTAGACCGATTGTGTCGGGTAGAGGTTCTTTAACGGAGCCACTGTCAGCTTTTCTTACATATTACTTAAAACCGTTATTGAAACAAATTAGATCTCATATCAAAGATACCACTGAATTTCTTAACATCATTAATGATTCTCAACTGGAGCCCAATTGGTGGCTTTGTACATTGGATGTGGCATCCTTATACACTAGCATTCCTCATGATGTGGGGATTCTTGCAGTCTCATATTGGCTATACAAATCAGACCTATATTCTACAGGCTTCAACAATTTTTTGATTAAATTGACAGAAATTGTGTTACGTAAAAACATTTTTTACTTTAAAGGAAAAGCATACTGGCAAATCAAGGGCACTGCTATGGGGGCATCATTTGCACCCATATCATGAATCTTTTATGGGATATTATGAAGCAACATTCATATATGATGTCCAGCATAACATACATATTCAGGATCTAGATATCTGGCGTAGATATCTAGATGACTATTGGATGGTGTGGCGTGGGGAAGGGGACCAGTTGTCTGAGTTTGTAACATATTTGAATAACAACTCTTTTGGTATCAAATTTACTGCTAACATCGAGCATGATAAGATTGTCTTTTTAGACGTAGTTGTCACTAGACTTTCAGACAACACTTTAGCTACTTCGGTTCACCGAAAGTTTCCTGAATATAATACATTATTACATGCTCAGAGTTCCCACCCACGCCACATCATCCGTAATATCCCAAAATCTCAGTTCATGCAGATTAGACGTATTGGTTCCTCAGAACAAGACTATTCTACCTGCAGTCTTGATTTGTCACAAAGATTCATCAATCGTGGTTACAATCAACACAATCTTTCTGTGACTATGGATGAAACCAATAGGTTGACACGTACAGATTTATTAGAATACAAATCAAAGGATAGGGTATCTTCTGAACAATTTTTTGATCAATCTTTGAGGTTAGTAACTACTTATGGGACTAACACTGACAGGTTTAGAGACATTATCAATCAACATTGGGGCATTTTGCTATCACATGATTTTTTTGAACAATATTTTAACTGAACAATGCTCGTTCTCTTATCGTAGAGGACGGGACATTAATTCATACCTCACCCACTATAAGAGATATATTCCCAGTATTCCACATCAAACAACTTTATTTGGGGACATATTAGTGGGTTGTTTCCCATGTGGCCATTGCACTGCTTGTTAACATCTATCTAAAACAACTGAGTTTACAAGCAAGAACACTTCCCAAGTGTTCAATATCAGAATTTTTGCAAATTGCAGTTCAGTTTGGTTGGTCTATTTAGCAACGTGCACTTGCTCTGCCTTTTACATCGGCCAGACATCTAGGCCTGTAAAATTTAGAATAGGGGAGCACATGAGTGCTATTAGGAATAAACATTTAACTAACGCATTGTATAAACACACCATTGATCACCCATCTGCTGTATTTAAATTTGTTATTATTGATAGGATTGTATTACATAGGAATTTTAAAGCAGGATGGCATAGTAAACTTAACCACATGGAGAACATGTGGATCATTAAATTGGGTGGCCTGTTTAGGCCTGGACTAAATGAATCAGAATAAAGATTATTACATACAGTTTATTTTGTTTTGTATTTTGGTATTATTGTATTTTTGAACTAAGAGATTGAAATTCATTCATTATATATCATGCATATTTTAATTTATTATGCATGTATAATTTACAATCTTTATGTATATAATTTATATGTATGTATATACATATTTATAATATTCTATTCTGACACACAAGGTGAATTTATGTATTAGATAATCTATTTCAGTGGTTTTCATCTTTCTATATTAACTCAGTTTATATACAAAAGTTATTTTATATAAGTTTATTTTTTACATGAATGTTACTTTATTTTTCTATCAAAGGTTAACTAATTGGTGGTATTGGTTGTAGGTCCCTTTAAGGGCTTGAGTGCATATACAGCCGGATATGGCGGATACACATTTCAATTTGATTTTTGGAGCATTGATAAAGGCTGTTCTAAGCCGAAACCGGTTTGCTTTTGTAATGGCTTATAACCATTACATTTGGATTATAATTGTTTGAAAATAAATGGATGTTTGAGCAATCTGCTACGTGCTGGTTCAATTTTGTTGATACATATGTTTATCGAGACCATGCACGTTGTCTTTCATGCGTGAACCTTTTGACTGTAATTCCTGATTTACGACAAGCCTTTGTCCTGTTCAAGTAGAAGTGAATTTGCCTGTGAATATCTAGGGTATGTAGGCAATACTCTCCTCTGTTTGAATGATTGGGGAAGAAAACTGGCAATTCAATGGTTTGATTAATGGATATTTCAGAGATCACTTTTGGCAGAAAGGAAGGATTAGTTCTCAATGACATTCTATGAAAAATCAAATAAGGACTCTTGATGCATAAGGCTTGAAGCTCAGAGATACGTCTGGCAAAAGTAATGGTGACCAAAAACAAGGTTTTCCAGGACAAATATTTGAGGTCACAAGAAGAAGCAGGTTCGAAAGGTGGCATTGTCAAAGCTTGTAGGACTAATGACAGGTCTCATGGTTGAGTAGGTTCTCTAAAAGGAAGTCTTAGATGATTCATGCCTTTTATGAAGGTCTTGCATAACTTGTGAAAAGTAGATATTGCAGCCAAATGAACTCTAATGGTAGAGGCAGATAGACCGGACTGAAATAGGGTAGACAGATATTCCAGTACTATCGACACTGGTGCTGAAAAAGGATCTACTTGTTTTTCTATCATCCAAAAAGTAAATCTTTTCCACTTGCTGAGATATGTAATTCTGGTGGAAGACTTATGAGATGCAATAAGAATGTCACGTACTGGCAATCAAAGGAATTGGAGGAGCCAAGCTGTGAGCTTCAGGCTGTTCAGGTTGGGGTGAATCAGATTCTGAGGATGGGAGATTAACCCCGGGGTTGGATGGAGAATCCATGGTTGATCTAGCAGGTGAGGCCAAAGGAAGGGAAAACAAATCTGATGAGGCCAATATGGTGCTATGAGTATTACTTTGCTCTTCAACTGGCGGGCTTTCTTCAGAAACTGGGAAATGAGGGGGAGAGGTGGAAATGCATAAAGCAGACCCAAGGGCCATTCGTGGACTACAGCTTCCCTGGGTGACTGTCCCGAAGGGGGAATAAGGACAAAATAGTTGCTGCATTTGTAGTTGGTCAGGGGCACAAAGAGGTCGCAACAAGGAAGACCTCAGCGGTTGAAAATATCCACTGCTATCAAGGGAATCAGGGACCACTCATGAGGTTGTAGAATACACCTGCTGAGTCTGTCTGCTATCACGTTTGAACTCCCAGGAATGTGTGCTGCTAGAAGAAAGCAGTTGACAGCCATCATCCATTGCCATATCCGCATGGCCTCTTGACAGAGTGGGTAAGATTTGGTTCCACCTTGTTTGTTGATGTACCAGACCACCGACATGTTGTCTGATTGTATTGCAATAATCCCAGATGGCAGCAGGGGATGGAATACTTGCAACGCCAGAAGCACCGCCCTCAGCTCCAGAGCATTTATATGCAGATGGGCCTCCATTTTGGACCAAGTAGCTTAGACTGTCTGTCCCTGAAATAGCCCCTCCCACCCCATCAGGGAGATGTCCATGGTCACTGTAGCCTTGGGCTGTTGGAGGAGAAGGAGCAAGACCATTGTGATGGATTGTGTGCCATCCACCAATTTAGATTTTGTTTGCACCTGTGAGTTACCCGAATCTTGGCTGAAAGAGGGTACTGAAAGGGATACCATCATGTGAGCAGTAGCCATTGTAGAAGATTCATGTGAAACCTGGCCAGGGGGACAATCATAATGGAGGCTGCCATGGAACCCAACAACTGGTTATTATCCTTTGTACCCAAGAATTGGTGGTAATGGTTAGCCAGGTAGAAGGGTACAAAGAGAAACAACCCCCAACCACTTCCAGAGGAAAGCAGTTGGGCCGCTCTCCAGGAGCGCTGGTAGGATTGGCCAGGGAAAGAATCCCTGGAACCCAGGTTATGTGAACCCCTCTGCCCCAAAAGGGGCATCTTCCCTGTGAGTTTCCCCCTCTGCCACTAGGGGAGAACTCAGCCTGTGTGTCACGGAAAGAACCTTGAGACTTTTTGTGCCATATCTTCCCACTCTTCTGGTTTCTGTAGAAAGCTCATTGAGGGGAAGAATAACGGACAGCCACAGTAGAAAGGGTCTTACCATCCTGTTCACATCTGGCCAGTGTGCTTTTAACCTTGGGCCTGAACAATGATGAGGCTTCGATGGGAGCATTGAGAAAGGAAGCCTTGAAGGGTTCCGTGAAATTACACAAGTGCATCCAGGCATGTCGTCTCAAAACAATGCCTGAACCTGCCACTCTAGCTGCTCCTTCTGATGCGTGAGATATCAGGTGCATGGAGAAGTTAGATATCGATTCGATGGCAGCTAGCTGAAAGGTCACTTTGTCACAGACCTCATCAGACCGCTCCAGCCAAAGTTTCAGAGAGCTCAGAAATTAAGTCTCTCTGAAGCCTGGTAAAATGTGCCATATAGTTCAGGGACCTGACTGCAAAGGTCGCTGATGCAAAAGTACACTTCCCTATTCTGTCCAGAGCCCAGGACTCTTCGTTGGGCAGATGAACAGTCTGGCTTTCTTCTTCCACCAGGTCCTTTTTAGTTGTGGCCGCCACCACCAAAGCATCTACAGGAAGACCTTTGGACCAATGGGGATCACTAGCTGGACAAACTTTTATCTGGCCTCCAGGGAATGGCCTCAATGGTGTCAGAAGCCTTCCACGTAGGGGGCGTGGCCAAGGATGAACACAGGATAGCAGCAGATTTCTTCAGCTCCACCAATTTCATTACACTGACAGGAATTAATTACTTAAATTAATTTTTGAAGTAATTTTCTTTCTAAATATGTTTGTTTTATATAGTTCTTGAACTATATCTAAAAAAGAAAGGAAATTTTAACAATATTCCTGTCAGAAATCACTTTGGAAATTTTCCTGTCAGTTTATCAGTCTGAAATGAGTTCCAGTAAGACAAATTCTCAAGACTCCAGCATCAAGAAAGAACTTCAGTCTCTGATAACTATAATCCAGCAACTTACTGCTAAGATGGATAAAATGGATACTAAAATAGATACCTTCATAGAAAAAACTACAAAACAAATAGACTTGTTACATATAGACCTGCAACAACAGAAGATCCAGATGACAGGCATAGAAGAAGCTGTGAATGACATGGAAAATAGAATCCAAGAAGAGGAAATCAACATTGAGTTTCTGCTGAAACAAAATACACATTTACAAACAAAGCTGGATGACCTGGAAAATAGATCTAGGCACAATAACATTAGGATTTTTGGACTGCCAGAAAATACTGAAGGTAACAATATTACTTCTTTTTTAACAACATGGCTCCCTAAAACTTTAGACTTACCAGAAGCATTCTCTTTTGGTATCGAAAGAGCACATAGATCTATAGCTAATACTAACTCTAACAAAAACTATCCTAGATCAGTTATAGTTAGATTTCTATCATCTTTTGATAAAGAGATGGTTCTTAAATCTGCTTGGGCTAAAGCTCCTGTTAAGATTAATGAGACAACTGTGCGTTTTGACAATGACTATTCTTCCTTGGTAATAGCTAAAAGAAAAGTTTTTCTGCCACTAATAAGGGAGCTTAAAAAAGCACAGTTTAAAACATACCTTCTGTTTCCTGCCAAGCTAAAAATCTTCCTTCCTGATGGTCCTAAAATTTTTGATGACTTAGACTCTGCTTTACTGTTTATCAAAAAAAAAATAAGATTTTGGATAAAATAGAGGACATGGAATGGGCTAGTCCTTCATTAAAGAGACTGGCAACTGAAACTTCGTGGAAGACTTCAGAGAAGAAGAAGAGACTAAAAAACAAATGATTTGTTCTATGTTTTTTTTCTTTTTTTTCTCTCATCATTTTACTTCATTATTAATCTTTTTAAATATAGTCCCTGCATTTCCAGAAAGCCACAAATATTCTGAAAAAGATTTAATCAAAGTTATTCTCTGTGTGCAAAGAAATGTTTTGTTTCATAACCAGTCAAAATATCTGAGGAACTAATAACAAGCTATTATTCAATTTGTTTCTCTTTCTGAAAAGAGAAGTAAGGTCAGTAATTTGATACATTTTTTCTCTTTTTTTCTCCTTTTCTTCTTTTCTTTGTTTAAACAATGACATTCTATTTAGATTATGTAGTGGGTAAAGGGTGGGGGAGGGCAGGGAGAGAAGAGTAATGACAATATGATTAATAGAATAATAACATATTTATTCCTTGTAAAAAGTTTATATGTTCTTCAAATGCTATTCCTAATTATACTTTCTTGATTATACTGCTTATGCTTGTTTGTAAATAATCTGTCATGCTTTAACTAATAATAATTAGAACTAAATAATAGTAAATAATATGTTTTATTTTTAACTCTATTAATATAAACAGTAAGTAATATTCCACTGTATATACTTCTTATAGCTTTCTCTTGCATTTTTTTTATTTCTGCTTTACACTCTTTTATTTTCTACTCTCTTTTTCTTTTCTTTATTCTTTCTCTTTATTTTTTTCATATTAATATATAGAAATGCTTTTGATCATATAGACACAGTAAATAATAAGATTTGTATAAAAATTGAGTTGGGACAAAAATATTGAGTTTATTACTTATTAATAACTTTGGGCTTAATTTCACTTACATAGAGGCTGTAATAACCTGTAAAATACATTGCGAAGGTTTTGTCATGTTTAGATGCATTTACACTGCTAAATGAATGCTTGTCACTAGTTTGTAACAAGTTTCCCACCAAAATGTTAAGGGAGACAATCTGGGATGTGGGCTACCTCATGAATAGTGTCCTTGAGTTGTTTTAAAAGCTTCAACTCTCAGAATTCTCACAGAGAAGCTGAAAGCAGTCAATTTGACCTTTGACCCAGATATCACACTGACACATCGCAGATTCAGGAAGAACACTCTACCAGGAAGTAGAACTGATGCAAATGCGACTATGTGAAGGAAAATGAACTCTTTAACATTTAAATGTGAGTTATTTTAGATAATTACTTAAATATCTATGTTATAATTCATAAAATATGTCAGTTATAATGATTTTAAATGATGCAGTTTCTTGTAGTAAGTAAATGTCTTATCTTAGAAGGCATAGAAAATGAAACATTTATTCAAGTGTTTTTGAAAATCTACTTGACTGCAGCATACTAATCTGTGTTAAAAACTTATGTTCCAAACATATACATTACTATAACTCATTTAATTCATCTGATTGACAAGCATAAATAACTTTATAACTCTATTCTGGAAGAAATTGTCATGTGATATATTTTAAAGCAGTAGTATAGACATACAAAATACAGATGGCTTTTTTACAATAATGCAAGTGTTTCTGAGAATTTGCATAACTATGCAGTATGATTTATAACAATTTCTATAAATATAATATTTTATTCTATTGACAATAATGAGTATGAGTAAAATGCTCATATACAAGCAATTCAAGGGTTTTTTTGGAAGCTGTTGACTGCATTTACATGACAGAAAATAGATGCATCTTAATATATGTAATGTCTGAACCATATTAGCCAAAGTTTTTGATTTAAATGAATGTTAGAACTTATTTTTACATACTTTGCATAAATTAATATGTAAATATGCCTTCCCCCCTTTTTTTTCTCTCTCTCTCTCTTTCTTTCACTCTCTCTCCCTCTTTCACATCTTTTATTTCTCTCTCTCCTCTTGGTTCCTAATATCAAGATTATTTGAATGCTATTTGAATACAAGTGTATTATATTACATAGATGTATATAGTAGTATGAATAGTTTTAAAAAAAAAGTTTATTTTAGTTTATATGATGCTGTTTTAGCAAATGTGTAGTCTTGTCTTGCTAGATAATTGAATTGAAAGCTGTTAATTTAAGTTAAATATAACCAGTATTAAATTGATAAGGTGGTAGCTGAGGTACTGCTGCTTTGGGTAGGGGGTTAACTTGAGTGGTAAATACTACTCTAAGTTGGAGTTTTTAACTCCAGGCTGGATGCATGGTTTAATCCTTACATTATTTTACATGTTCATTGTTATATGTATTTAGTTTTGACATCCACAATATATTTTGTACACTCATTGTCACTACAAACAAAATTGAATCCTATACAAAATCCCATAAGAGATTCAATAAATACAGCTATATTTAAAGGTACACCTAAAGGAGGAGATGTAACATTACTTATGTTGTTATTTGTTATTTTGATCATAAGATTCTTAAGTTTTAAAAATGCCAAATGACATCTTTAAAAGGGATTTCTTTAAACATTAATGGATTGAATAATCCGTGTAAAAGGGCAAGCCTAATAAGATACATTAATTTACATAAGGCCAACTTAGTCTTCCTGCAAGAAACCCATCTCTTCAACAAAGATATTGATAAACTACCCACAAACAAATATACAGTATTGGTTAGTTCAGAGCACACTCAGAAAAAAGAGGAGTGGCTATTTTATGGAATAAAAGTATGCCCATTCCTAAAACCATTAAGTCTTATCAGGATAACAAAGGAATGTTTTGTATGGTTACAATACAAATTAATGGGAAGACTTACACTTTAATTAATGTATATTGGATACCTGGAATTGATATTAATACAGTGAAACATCATCTTGATAAGATCATATCATTCTCTATATGAGATATTATTTTAGCTGGTGACTTTAATTGTATACTACATGAAAGTGATACTACCACTATAGGAAAAAGAAGAATTACATCTAATGCAAAACATTTAAATGATTTTGCTAATTCTTATCATTTGAATGATATTAATAATCAGATAGATTCAAAATCATTACCATACACCTTTTTTCTAACAGATACAAAACTTATTCAAAAATAGATAGGGTCTTTATTTCTAACCAGATGGTAACAGATTTAATTAATTCCAAAATAATTTCATGTCCTATATCTGATCATAATTCAATTGTTTTTGAATTCATGATAAAAATACTCATAATGTTCAGATCAAAAGGATACCAGCATACTTAACTCAACTAAAAGACTGTAAAGAATATATACTTTCAGAAGTAAAACATTTTTTAGACATAAATAATACTCCTGAAGTCTCCATTGTCTATGTTTGGGATGCCTTAAAATTATATCTATATGGACAAAGTATCAGATGGTATAATAATAAAAGGAAATCTTGGGATAAGGAATTGTTAGATATTCAAAGTAAATTAGACTCTCATAAACATAATAATAAAGAAAATATTATGGACAAGAAAGTTATTGAAGAAATAAACAAACTAAATGAGAAATACAAAGAAATTTTAACTCATAAAGTTAAAATAACTTTAGAGAAATACAAGTTTTGTCTTATTCAATAAGCCCCAAATACTTACATAGACTTAAAAATAAAACAAAACGGTTGAATAAACAAAACCATATCAAAGAAATCTTTTCTCTAAGGAAAAAGAAGAATGTTTCTAGTATACCAGAAATACTAGATGAATTTAGAAATCACTTTCACAAAATTAACCATAATAACATTAACATGGAACCTAAAGATAAAATAAAGGAGTTTATAACCACAAACATGAATAAAAAGCTTAATAAACAACAGATTAAACTATTGGACAAACGTATTTCATATACAGAGGTTATTACACAAATAAATAAGCTTAAATCAAACAAAGCACCAGGTAATGATGGTATTATACCAGAGATATATAAAATCCTTTCTAAAAGTACATATTCATTAATACATAAGGTTTTTATTTTGGCCCAAACTGAGTTAATAACCCCCCCATCTTGGCAATATACATTTATTTCGCCAATTTTAAAACCTAATAAAGATCCAACTAGATGTACTTCATATCGGCCCATCTCATTACTTAATGTTGATAATAAAATGTTTATGAGTATTTTTGCTGATAGATTGAAGACAATCGTCCCCGGCATTATAGATATAGATCAGACAGGCTTCATTGTAAATAGAAATACTTTTGATAATATAAGAAGAACTTTAACATGAATTGATTTTGCAAATAGGAAAAAGAAAGATTTAACACTTATTAGTCTTGATATAAGTTCAGCATTTGATTCAGTAAGTTGGGACTATCTGTTTACCTTACTGAAGTGCACAAACTTCTCAGATGCATTTGTAAATCTAATTGAGCATTTATACAAAGGAACATTGGCTTATATTAAGGTAGGAACATATGTTTCACAAAAAATACCCATTTTAAAGGTACAAAACAAGGATGTCCACTTTCTCCACTATTATTCACTTTAGTAATGGAACCTTGGGCTAATTTGATTAGAAACAGTACTGATATAGAGGGTTTTGAAATAGATGAAAATACAACATCCAAAATTCAACTTTTTGCAGATGATGTTCTAATTACATCAGCAGGATCTAATTCTTCTGTGCAGTCTCTATTTGATAAAATGATGAATTTTAAAAGTATTTCTGGTTTAATATTCAATGAAGAAAAAACTAAAATACTACCTATATATACACGAAAAAATATTCTCATTAGTGATTTTACTAAATATGTACCCAATTCAGGTCAGATAACTTATTTAGGTATAATACTATCTAAAGATATTAAATCTATTATATATAATAATTATAATACCTGTTTTCTTAATATACAAAATCTTTTTAATACCTGGAATAATATGTTTTTACTATGGAGGAGAGACTTACAATTATTAAAATGATAATATTCCCCAAGATTTTATACTTAATACAATCAATAATACTTCCACCTACAAAAATAATTATCAAGAAACTGAATACACTAATGTTAAATTTCCTATGGGCACCTAATAGACCTAGGATTGCATTAAAGAAACATACTAATAGCTGGTCTCAAGGGGTATTTCTTTTCCAGACTTTAATTTATATACTATCTCTTCTATTGTAAAAGTTATTACTTTATTAATAGATCAGTCATATGTCGCAAAATGGAAAGATTATTGGGAGCTAATTAGTATGCACTTCATGAAAATCTCCTTAACACATAAAAATATGATTGTAAATAACTCCATGTTATGGTTACTAAAGGAATTTTGTACTTCACCTATTACACCTAAACATATGGTTTGTTACCCATTAAATATTATTATTAGCTATCGTAACTTTATATTCATGCACCCTAAGTATAGGAATGGAATTTTATTATATTCCCTATAATGTATACTCAGGGTATGCTTTTGTCATCTACTTCTGAAGGAACTCATTTAGCTATAGATAATGATCTAAAGTACTGGTATCAGTTGATATCTGATAATAAAGTTAAAAATCTAGATTTCTTAAAACAAGAATTTGATCTAAGAGAAACTTGCTGGTTAGAGGTTCAGACCTTTAGACAACATCTCATTGATAAAATAGATCTAATGTCTATAACAGTTAAAGAATCTATTCCAACACTGATTGATTACTTGATATTAAATTTACAGCATAAAGTTTCTGATAAAGGTAAACTTTCATACATACATAAAATTATCAGACAAGAAACTTTTTACAGTGTAGATACATACTGGAATTATTTCACTTCTATTAATGGGGACCTACCAAATCAACAAGATAAGCAATATATATTGGAATCTGCCTATAGAACTACGTCTTCCATTGTTTGGAGACTTTATACATGGAAATTTTTACATAGATCTTTTTATACACCTTTGATGATGAATAAAATAAATAATAAAGATAATCTATGTAAGAGATGTAATGAAGAAATTAATGCTGACTGGGCTCATATGTTTTATGACTGTATAAAATTGAAAGAATACTGGAAGTCAATTAATGAATTTTTGCAGGCTCTTTTTACAGATAATTTCATTATTTCTAAATCTCTTATATTATTCAACACACCTGTACCTCAAAGTGTTAAAAAGGTTAAGCTTCCCTTGTTATGGTCTATTCTAGCAGTGGCTAGGAAAATAATAACCAGAAATTGGATTTCAGATACACCTCCTTCGTTCAATGAATTTAAAAATGTTATGAATATAGTGTGCCATATGGAAATAAACACAATTAGGTCAAGAACAACTAGAAAAACATCTTATTATATTGTATGGGATAATTTACAAAATTTGTTAAAAAAATCCTAATTTCAATAGCATGGTATTTTAGTTTAATTAATTGATCTGATTGTAGTGGATGTCTTTGTAAATACTTTAGTTGTTTTGTTGAATGTTATAATCATATCTATTTTTAATTACTTGTATAAAATTGTTATGATATTTCTCTTGTATGTTAAAACAATAAACCTGTTTTGAAAAAAAAAAAAAGAAGCCTTCCACGTATGCTGCATGATGATCCGGACAAGTTCTTCAGCAGGTGGAGTAACCCAGGAGGTAGGGAGCTGGGCACAAAAGGCCTGCAGGAATACAGACTCTTCAGAGGTCGGGTTGGAGGGCTGCCAGTCACCTCTCTGTTTAAGGATTTCAAGGATATCACCAAAGGATACCTTAGAGGGTTATCGAGGGGACCCTTCCCCATCATCAAAGTCTTTGTCTTCAGTAAGGGACTCCTCTGTGGAGTCCATGTGCTTCCTCTTGCATGAGCTCTTTTGATGATCTTCCTCAAAGGGAAAAGCTGGAGAAAACAGCTCAAAAGGGGTCTCCTGTAGGCGTATGTCCTGAGGCTCTTGTGCCCGGTGTCTGCTAGGAGTGGCTTGTGAACATTGCGGTCCAGAGGAGGGCAGGGAGAGTGATAGCACAGGATCATCAACCAATGCCAGAGCCTTCTTCATAAGCTGGAAGGCCGGTCCACCAGAAGAAGGATGAGGACCCAGGGCAGGGGTCACCCCTTGCCTAAGTGGCTCAGCCTGCTGACTTGGAGTTCCTGGATGGCTGTGAAAAGCCAAAGTATGTATGCCACAGCTGACATCCTGGGCCGTGACAAGACTCTCTTGCCACAAAGGCAACTGCGGCTCCTTAGTGAGGTCCATAAAAGGAACCATAGTGGGGGAAGACTGTGCTATATCAAGGGGCTTCAAAGACAATGAAGGAGGAGAATAAATAGGGGTCTTTGGTAAAGGGTGATCACCTCCCAAGGAAGGATATGTCCTGGGGGTGGAATACCTCTGGCCAAAAGCATTTGATCCACAAGATGCAACACATCATGTTCAGAGAGGCTTCTAGCGGATCTCGCAGACATGGCTGAGGGAGAGTCAGGTCTATTCAAGGACGGAGCAAACTCGGTGCCCACCATGGAGGTGGTTTGCACTGAAAACAATGGAGCTGTAATAGACTGAACTACTGGTGTCTGCACCGACGAAATCATTGGTGCCGAAGGCATGGTCTGCACCGATGATGAGGTCAGTACTGAAGCGGTTGTCAGCGCCAAGGCCTGAGCCAAAAAAATCGGTGACGAAAGCTGAATGGTCGGTACCAAGAGGGTAGTTGGTGTCAGGTAAGTTGTCGGAGCCGAAAAGGAAATGAGCATCGAAACATCCATCGATGTCATGACAGTCTGCATTGACTGGACAGTCGATGCCGGTAAGGGAGTCTGAACCGAGGAGCTCCTAGGTACCGACATGATATGGGGCACACTAGTTGGTGTTGGTGCTGAGGTCACAGATGGCGCTGACAGCCTCAGTGCCGAGGGTCTAGGCACCGTAAGCGCAAGAGCCGACAAAGTCAAATCTAAACTGGAAAGTTTAGCTTTCTTGGGTCTTGGTTCCTGTGGGTCCCCAGCTGGGGATGAAGGAAGAGACTTGGCATTTTTATGTTCATCGCTCTTTTTCTTATGGGATCTTAGAGGGATTGAAGCCTCCGACCCAGAAATAGCCTCTGAAAAAGGAGATTTAAGAAGCCCCTTCAATATTAATTTATTTTTTCTCTCAATTAACGTCCTGTTAGAGAAATTCTTAAAATCCCGTAAGGTGGGTCAACTGTTAAATGAGGCATACCCAAGCAATAGACACACAGGGAATGTGCATCTGAAGTAGATAATTTATGGCCACAATCTAAACATCTTTTAAACCCTGGGCTACCTTTTTTATCATCATGTTAGTTAAGGAAAGAAAGAAAAACAGAAAAATACCAGCAATGGTACAAGAAATACCTGAAGGTAAGAAGGAAAAGGGGTTTACCAATGATAGTAAAAAAGGATTACATCGTGGTAAAAAGAGAGGAAAGGAGTTGAAAAGGTTTGAAAAGGGGTAGTCGCTAAATGCGATAAGGTAAGAGATAACTATCTAATAACTTTTTTTGTGAAAAAAAAAGTTGTCTTAGAACTTAGTATGAAGAAAAATACTGTACTTAGCTGAAGAGAAGTAGCTTGACACAACTGAATGGCGACACAGCAAATAAAATCTAAGGTAACAGTGAGAGAGGAATTCTGAGTAAGAGTTTTAGCTCAAGAGTTTGTAGCTATCACGAGCTTGTAAGATGGCTGGCTCGGTTCCGAGGTTGGAACCGATACCCACATGTAAGGAATGAATGAGGATTAACAATATCAGATTAAATATTCAAGTAAAGTACACATAACATTAAAAAATTAAGGAGGATCGTTGGGGGAGTAACCCGTCCATTACAATTGTCTAGTGCGTGTTAGCAACGCATTTGGTCACGCTTCATTAGATCTGCCAGTAAGTCAAACAAAATTAAAGGGTTATGGAAAAGGCTCAGCATATTGGTCAACATTTCTTACTACAGTGAAGAGATAAAACATATAAAATATAAAAATAAAAATAAGAATCATTTACCTGCAGACAACTTTCTTCTTCTTCTTAACATTCCACATACTCCAACTGAAATCGCCTAGGACATCTAACTCCATGTTAATTCTCAAATAATTCAGAAGCTGTTTAAACTTCTCAGTGTTATACTTGTAATTTAACCTTGCACAGATACAGATTAATTGCACACTTTTTTCTTTAATATAACAGTCCAGCACAAGAAGTCTACCAGGAATCACTTTATATACCCTTAATGGCTGTATTGAAGATATCTATAACAAGATGACTATGTAAGAACATCTGCGTTTTTTCAAAGTTCAAATAACCTGTCTAACTGAATGATGTTCAGGTTGCAAAGCTATCAAATGTCTACAAATACAATCCATACTTAAAGTATGGCTACACTGCAAAACAGTAAGCCTACAAATATGTTTAAATGCATCTTCCTATCTGTGTTCCATAAACCTCTTTCATTGTAACTCTGAGTCACAAAATACAGTATTCCCTGAAAATACTCACATATATTAATTTCCAAATGAGTATGAGTACAAAACTGCAAACAAGGTTTTCTTTAAAAACAGCAGCACTGCAAGCATATACAATTTAATTCCATGGATACCAGTTATTTTATTGTTAGTGCCCAATTTTGCCAAGAATGAGTGCAGTAAAGAAAAGGACTGGAATGTCAAGACAAAAAAATCCTTTATTCTTCAAATGTACCGACGAAAGAACATCACCAACTGAAAAAAAAAAAAAAAAAAAAAAAACAGCAGCACATACATGCAAGGGAAATTAATGGTGCAGAAATATTGTATTTCCTGTTCCCTTTAATGTACACCTGTACACAGAAACAGATAGAGGAGTCGATGATAACTGCACTAAAAATAAATCAAGTCTGTAAAATGCAGAGTTGAATATCTGAGTAATGGAATTGTCACATCAGCTCCGTTTTAAGTAATGCACTGAATCAGAAAGAAATGTAGCAACTGGGATCCTTTCTTTCCAAAACAGACAGAAAGAATGACAGTTGTCCTCATAACACACTACAGGTCTAAACATGAAAAGCAGAACATCAAATGAAAAAAATACTTAAGAACAACCTCAGAAATCATTATCCTTGGGCACAACCTCAGAGGTAATAAATGTAAATTTCAGGGTTGGAGCTCCTGCCCTGTCCTGTTAAGTGGTGTAGGGCCCCACCCTTAAAAAAAATGTGTTTGTTGCAACCTGAAGCTTAGCAATGTTGTAAGCTTGTAACCTTACATTGTTTTAGACATTTTAGTTTTAGAGTAATAGCGTTAGTTTAATGACATGATTATTAAAATGACACAATTATTCAAGTGTCAGTTTAATGCAATGATTATTTATAGTGGATTTAAATATATTACTTTCTAGAAAGCCACTATAAAACTGCTTTCTAGTTAGAACATATAACTGGGTACTACTCACAGTGTTCAAGCTTGTAACACTGGACATGGACACTACTTAATGTCATGATCTGAAATGACACCGACTAGCAGCATGATGGCATGGAGACAAGGGGAATTCCACTAAATGCCATAACAAGATTATACACCTTGTAACTATGATAGTTTCATGCAGAAGGGACCTCAGTATAATATCTCATTGTGAAACTGTAAAAGTGGATCTAGACTGAAGCCAGTTAATAGGTTCACAGGTAAGTACTAAGCTAGTTAAGTACTTACTTAACCTTGTGGACCTAGCCATTACCCCTAATGAGAATACTTTGGATCATGCCATAGATAATTTGAGGGGGTGTTCATGCATGGAATAAAGCATTTAGGAATTTAATATTGTGTCTGTGCACATAATATATATATATACACACACACACACACACACACACACACACACACACACACATATAGATAGATATGAAAGTGCAGCAAAGATATACTAAAGGTTATACAAAATTAAATCAACATTACGTTAAAATTTTATTGAAATAAGCAAATGTTGTAACACTTATTTTTGCACAGACAAGCTATTATTCTATTTATTTACTTATTTAGATTAGCTAGTTTGTCTGTTTACCAGGTAGTATACTGACTGCAACAAATCCTTTGCAGGTACAACCCAGGTAATTCAGATGTTAGAAATTCTGTGCACCAAGACTATTAACTTTATGTGACGCTCTCATTTTTTTTCTTCAACATTGTTAAATGAATATTTAGTATACATGATTAAGCTTCAAATTATTACTGGTTATCCAGTCTATACTAACATACACTGGTTCTAAACCCAGTAACTTATCTTTATCTGTTACATTACCACCAAAGGGAGAATACTTGCACAGGGAATCAGTGATTGCATATAAAGAGATGTGTGAATAATACACATTTCAAACATGTTTATTTACTAGAATTCTGACTGTACAGTGCTGACAAATGTATTCCATATAAATACATTGTATTGCAGCTGTGACCATCAACCACTTTTTATTCTAAATACTACAGTATCATAAAAACTCCACCATTAATAACAGGAAGTAATACTGTAAAATGATAATTTTATCTGGATAAAGAAAATGATCCACAGCATCTGATATACAGTGTTGTGCAGTCTTTAGAAAAGGCATAAAATATTAACACAGACCAACAGTTCCTATCAGAAAAGTTTAATGATAGGTGGTCACTTAAATTTATTAAATGTTCAGGCCCTCTCCCTCTGAAGTTTTGATATGGTCCTAATTTTTGTCTGTCATTCTTTTCATCATCATCTGTTTCTATTCATTAGATTACAAGTCTGGTTCTTGTCAATTACATTCCTTCATATCCACTCAACGCTCCCACTGGAATATCCTGGGTGCACTCTTCCATCTCTAATAATCAAATGGGGGGTTATGTGTATGGAGTCACCATTCATGGCTGGATTAGAACTAGTGGGAGGTAGATTACACTTCCTACTAGCTCTTCCCATCAGTCATCCAGTGTGAGCAATGATTTCAACTTGCAAATACGATATTCTACACACAAACCAAGGAGACTGTCAGGGCTGACATACTGCTCTAACCTTGTTAAGCTGCTCTTCTCATAGCTTCGAATCTTAACTTAACTCTCCTGAACCATCACCCTCCTCGCTCTTTATGATGAGCAGCCTTTGATATATTTCACTATATTCCAGCCAAATCCCAGTCCTCTTTCTCCATATACATGCTGTGAAGAACTGTGTCAAAGGCCTTGCTAAATCATATCTGCAGGGCCCCCTCTATTTATGCTGTTACTCAGTTATACTGATATGATCTCACTTTCATGATTCCACATAAATATTCATGGTACAGTCCATTATTTGCCAAAAATTTATGCAGACTACGTGCAAACATTTTCTCCATTATTCTCTTGAAGACTGAGGCAAGGCTTACTACACTCTAGTTCTATTAATTCTTTTTGGACTCACTCTAAAGTAATGGTACCACGAATGTCTTTCATTAGTTCATCAGCCCCACTCCAGTTTCAGAGGACAGATTGAGTCTAGACAGTGGTAAATTTAATGTACCTGATAACTCCTTCAGCATCACCCTATTGGTAGCTCATATAGTTCCTATGCCTTATTTTTATTTATAGGCTCATAGGTAAATACTAAGAGATCAGACTGCAGACTATTACAGGCATAGCCAAGTTAAAAAAAAAAAAAAAAAAAAGGTCAGACACAAACCCTGCATCTTGTATCTGTGAGGTACCCCAGGTCTTCCAGACTTTTTCAACTTCCTCCCATATTATTCTTCTATTTGTATACTCATTTCCACAGCCCTTTAAGTTCCTTTCAAACTTAGATCCCTTTATTCAATCACTTTAGGGGACACAGATTAAAAATATGTTTAATAATTCAGACTACTTAGTTTCTTAATTCCCTAATTTTCATTTTCCAGCACCATCAAAACATGTGTTCCTTTCATCTACACAGTTGAAAATGTTCCTCTTTTTCTACTTCACCTCTTCAGTACGTTTCAATTCCATTATGACTTTGGCTTTTCTCACTAGTATAGTTGCATTATTCCTTGATACTTGAGAAATCTTTTCTGCTCTTTGCTTGTCATTTGCACTTTATGTACACCTTCTTCTTATAGATACATAGGTTCAGACTAACTGCCCTTGTTGGGCATTTTAAGCCTAGATAATTTCCCCTCAAAGGTGAGAATCAAACCCTGTACCTTGTGCTCATGATGTAAACAACATAACCACTATACCAACCCCAAACATTTCAACAGCTACCACCTGCACTACCTTTAATTTGCTTGCAGTTCTGTTCATAGATAAGTACTAGGCTAGCAGCCTTGTGGGACACTTTAAGCCTAGCCAATCTTCCTTTCAAAGGTGAGAATCATGGCCGGTATCTTGCTTCTGTGAGGTAAATACCTTAACCATTATATAAAATTCTCCACCTCCTTATATTCAACAGCACTCATCACTTCACTACTCATCAAAGATGACTACCTTCTCCACCAGTCTTTTTCCTGTTCTGTGTGCACTAATTAATTCAGTCTTTCACCAACAGGTAATACACTTGTTTTCATTGCTGGAGAGGATCAGAAAGCAGTGGGATTTATTCCCAAACCAGGTATTTAGATTTATTTTCTAATACTAACACAGGGGGTACAGATGAACAAGTGAGATGTTAACCATCAGCCTTTTCCATCTGCCTCAGATGGTGATAGCTCAGGTAAATGTAAAAGATCATTAAAATTTATTTAGAGACAGAAATACATAGATAATTACTTAAAAGCAAGGTACACAATCAAATATTAGAATACATTCAGCACTCCCAGCCTTTCTTCCTTAATCAATATGTCAATTTTTACAAAATTTCAGAAAAATTGTATTTTTTGATTAAATAAGACTTTTCTACATCTTCCTAACCAGATGAACCACAGGATACTTACAAAAAAAAAACAAAAAACTATTAACTCTTATTCACTTCCTGTTCAGCTAGAGGTCCATGATATCAACATTGAGCCACATACATTGCTATAGTTTCAGAAAACAGCCACAGAAATGTTGCCATTCTGACAAGCATCAATATAGTAAAATTTCTACATCATGTATTCATACACTGTAAGTCTATCATTCACAACTGGTATGTATGGTCAGTTTCCATTCTTAATTTTTTTTGCTAAATTAACAAAATACATTTTTAATATATTTTCTTTCATTATTTTGCATCACATCTATAAGTGAATACACACAATTCCCTTTTCTCTGTTCATACCCAGTCATAAACAAATGCATGTACACAATACACACACACAAACTTGCTGTTATTCATGCAAGCCCACATACACTCACACACACATTCAGAAATGTAAACAGATAATACACCCGTGCACTTTCTTTTATACTCGCTAAGCAGCAAAAGTCCTGCTTAGTAAGTGTAAAATAATGGCTCAATTGAACTCACACGCATACACGCATACATGCATACACACACACACACACACACACACACACACACACACACACACACACACACACACACACACACACACACACACACACACACACACACACACACATACACACACACATTCAGAAATGTAAACAGATATACACCCACGCACTTTTTTTTTTTTATGTTTCTTTTACTCTCGCTAAGAAGCAAAAGTGCTGCTTAGCGAGTGTAAAATAATAGCTCAGTTGATCTCACTCGGACTCACACGCATGCACACATTCACTATTTGTTTCTTCTTTTTTATTTTACACTCGCTAAACAGCATTGCTTAGCGAGTGTAAAATAATGACGGCTGTTAGCTTTAGGCAAGTCCTAGCTCCACAGCAGTACTGACTGTAATGCTTATGTCACAACTGAATACTAAACCCATTACAGTGGAGCACAAATAAAGACCGACGAGCCCGGGCCGAGGCGCAGGGGTCCTGTGATGCGCCGGGCCGGCCCCCGCTCCGGCGGGCGCCCCACTGAGCGCGGGAGCTCCAGGAGCTCTGCCTCCCCCCCCTCTCTGGCTGTAGCGCGGCCGGTAGTCAGCCAAAAATACCTCAATGAAAAAGCTTTAATAAAAATTTTTATTAAAGCTTGTTCATTGGGGTATTTTTGGCTAACTGGTATCTTTATTTGTGCTGCATTGCAACAGATTTAATATTTACTGATTTCCTTGGCTCTTCATTTATTACATCTCAACTGTTCAGATTTTCACAGTATCTCCAGATTTTTGCCTCATATATTTGGTCTGTTCTTCATAAAATTTGTGATTTTCTGACAAATCACCTCGATGGTCTAGTGAGTGACTAAATAATGGCATACATTTGGGTTTCAGATGTCATATCATTCAGACAAAATGCATAACCGTGTTATTCTAGCAACCTTCTAAGTTTATAAAAGCAATATTTAATGTCTGCCCCTATTTTTGGGTCTTTGTCCCACCCCATTTTGTCAGGTGTTATCCAGACTTCTAGCACTAAGAGGTTGAGAGGTATGCTGCAAATTTAATCTCCATAACTTTCACGGGGACTGTTGCTACAGCAGCAGAAAATAAAAAATGCATTGCTGGTGAGAGGAATGCAAAGTAAGGGTTTTATTGAGGATGGCAACTAAAAAGAGACTGAGGAAGAGGATGTACAAGAAAAATGACAGTGTGGGCAGGAATCGTGTGACGTTTTTAAAGTGTTGGTACTTTGGTCGGTCTAAATTCATACCCGAATTTTAAACACTGGGAATGTCCCATTAAAGCACACAATGAAGCTGGGCTCAATGGATCCTGCTCAATCTAAATCATCCTTAAAATAAAGAAAATGGACCACTGGCATCTAAACAACCATTCCAGGTAATTTAACCATTTTTATTATCTATTCTTCTTTCATATCAGATTTACAATCATTTATTATTTGAAGTACGAATACAGTCCTTGCTCCAAAAATACCAAAAAAAACAAAACAAAACAAAAGCTGTGTGTTTTCAATACCAACCACCACCACCACAACTGCTACTACTGCTTAATGACAGAAAATGGCAGTTAATTCAGATCACCCCCCCCCCATACATATACACACAAACATAACATAGATATGGTCTTCACTCTGCAGGGTTAGTATATGGACTGAAAATCTTCCACACAGAGAAGTTTCTTACACTGTTTTGTTTTTAGACCCACTACACTTTAGTGGGTTGTTTTGAGACTTCGGGGATACCACGGAGATTACTTGTTTTTTGTTGGTACTTTGGTTTCTGAGATCAAAGTTTTTGTTCCGTTAAAGGATCCCTGAATCGGTGTGGAATTCCAGCATTTTAAGACATGGATAACGACAGGCTAAAAGATTTACTAACTGTACCTATCTGGAATGATACAGAAGCAGATCAGATACAAACAGAAATGGACAGGGAAGAATGGGCCTAGAAAATATAAATTCAGAGACTTTTTCTAAACTAGAAAAGCAACTGAAACGCATGCAGGGTCTCTACTGGGAACACATTTATTTACAACAAAGCATAGATAAGAAGAGACTACCCCGGGGACTTAGATTGAATAAAAGACCAATGTGGAAAAATATGGATGATTCACTTTCTAAAGAATGGGAAGATATTTTAGAGGATGCCAGCTACAAACTTATTTGTCTGCTAGTAAGGAACAACCTTAATGTGCAGGAAGCTACAAAGGCTGACATCACATCTTTAAAAACAACATTGGAAAATAAGAACCACAATAACCTAGATGCTAAATTTGAGCTACTTAAAGAAAGAGTGAAAGGATATGAGCAGTCCATTAAAGAAAGAAAGATTAATAAAATGAAACAAGATCAACTGGACAAAGATGATCCCGGGAGACTTACTAGGAGGTACAATAATAATATCAACAACAACAGGAGAACCAACAACAGACAAGGTTCTAGTTATTACAGGGGATATAAGGGAAAATATAACCATGCCAGCAGACCTCAATGGGATTTTCCCAGGGGAGATCCTCACACGAAACCAAACAGGGGCACAATACAGGACCACCAGGAGACTGCCCCTCCAACATCTCATTCCCCACAATCCCAATCCCCTCTGGCTATCAACACTCCGCAGAAGACTTTGACATCACAGAAGGATCAGGACAGGAACATAAGCCACAGCAGCAACCAGAACCGACAGAGAGTTCTACAGGACGAATTACAGGACTACCAGGACAACCAGGACCACAGACAATCCAGCTACCAGGAGCAGCAACACCATCACAGAGACCAGTTTCTTCAGGAAGACCAATATCGACAGCACAGACATCAACCACCACACCAGTACCAAAGCCAGCACCAGCACCAGAACAAGAACGACGACCACCACCAGAGCCCCAGAGCTTGTCCCTCTTACCAGGTCCGCCCATACCACAGCCACAGCGAGGAATACTACTACAACCCACCGAGATTCCAGAAAGCAGAGGAGGAATTCCAGAGGTCTTATACTCTATCCACAAACTCCCAGGGAGACAAGAGAACAAAACAGTGGACAGGGGTGAGGGAAATACAATACCTGGGCAATCCCGACTGGAACCCC
>NC_056725.1:43275848-43283348 GCF_019279795.1 Protopterus annectens
GTGTGGGTGACATTTTGTGTGTTTGTAGAGGGTGTTAGTCTCTCTTTTCATTCTGATCTCATAGAAAAAGGTTCATATATTCTGTCCCTCAGTCCCCTCTCTGTTTTCCCTATGTAAAAACAGGGTCAGAACATAAAGTGCACAATATACCACCTTTGTTGTCCAACGACTGAGTCCGTTTCTTAGAGCAACCACCTGGTTGTTCAAGCAATTTCATGGCACACCAGAATATTGGGGCAGTAGGGGCAACAACCACACTTTTTCATCCACATAAATTCAGAATGTTGCTTATGTTGGTGTTTGGACCACCTGTGTTCTAATATTGTTTTCAAATTCCTGCCCCTTTTGAACACCACTTGTGTCAAGTGCATTTACGGTCAATGCTAATATTCATGCATTGTGTGATGAACAAATTGACCAGAGAGAGGATGCGATGGATGATTTCTTGGAGGAGGAAAATGAGGACTATTTTTTAGAACATGGGACCACTCCAGTTCTCTGGAGGTCAGAAAGGATCAGGAACTGATACTCCACTTAGAACAATCAATGGAACAATAGGAATTTTCCCAGGCAGAACTCGAATACAACACAACAAAATTGGAGAGGAGGAACCAGAAGACATAATGGGCACCAGAATTACAAGAAGTGGAATTAAGTCCACACCCTGATGTTACTACATGTGTGCTAGCCCCATGCACCACAGTCTCATTCCAGAAAATTAAATTTCATGGTGATGCTTCAAAATGTGGGATCAGCCCTGCAACTATTAAGGATATCCAGCACTTATAATCTCCCAATCCACCCTGTGATTAACTGTTTTGAAAAAAATCTGTGAGTTAGATATTCGCAACTTGGCACGTTTGGATGGCAAGGTAAGAAAACATACTTTGAAATACAATCTTTCTAGAGAAGAAACAGTGAGATTAAATTATTTACAAAGCAACAAAGAAATCAGGACCATGCAAACTGACAAAGGGAGGAATTGGTCGTGATGAATGTGTGTGACTATAATATGAACACGAAGTCCATTTTTGCATCTGACACCTATAAGGAGGTGTCTGTGAATGAGTGCAATGTTGCATACAATAGAATAAAGGCAAATCTAAATTACTTATTTATTGACCAAAAATCTCGATTGATGATTATAACTATGCAAATGTGATGCATCCTAAGATCCCTCACATGTTTGGTTTTCCCAAGATACACAAAAACAAAGATCAACCACCTATGTGACCAATTGTTGATGGCCGTGGTTCTATAATCCCCACCGCTTGGCCAAATTTGTGGACACTAGATTAAAAAGTTTGGTTACCCAAGAGCCACTTTTGCAGTGATTTGTGGGAATTTTTACAAAAATGAATGAACTTCCTTCCAAGACACACACACTTTTATTACTGTGGATGTCAAGGACATGTATTCTGGTATTCCCCATGACTTAGGACTGGAATGGTTTTCTGAATTTTTGATGGAGAAGAATATCCCACAAGACCAAATTAATGTTTATGTCAATTTATTAGAGATTGTACTGAGAAATAATTTTGTTAAATTTGGAGGTGATTTGTTCTTACAACAAGCAGGGGTAGCCATGGGTGCAGCATGTGGAGGTATTTTGCTAACATTATTATGATACAGTAGGAGAAGAAGTTCTTATTTAAGTCCCCTTTTTTGCACCATGTAGATTCTACTCACACTTTTTGGATGATATTTTCATCCTGTGGGATGGTAAAGCTCACGACATCTCCCATTTTCTGGCATATATTAATCAAACAACAGAGTTTCTTGCATTTACCTATGAGAGTAATGAAGTGAACATAGCTTACCTGGATATATGGTTAGTCAAGGACAACTCAAACAGAAGATTCACCTCCAAAACTTATAGGAAACCCATGTATTCGAACAGTTTTCTCCATTTTGACAGTTTGCGCCCTATAACACAGAAAAGGGCAGTGGTCAAGGGCCAGTTTGGGATGAGTGCATATCGGTGAAAAACATGTTTTTAAAACATGGCTATCATACAAAATTTGTAGACAACTTGATGCTAGAAGTGATCAATAAACATGAGACTCATCATTTTGTGTCAATTATGCAAGGACCTTGTGTGACCAACAATGGAAGTCAAGAAGTCCTAGATGGTTGGGATACTACATCAATGCTACCCATGGCTGAGACCACAAACGCAAACACAAAGACCTTCACGAATTCTTTTATTACAATCTATTCTACTGAAGGTCTCTCCATTAAATCAACTCTGGAAAATAATTGGTGTCTTCTACAAGAGAATACCATGTGTGATTATGTGGGGCAGGATCCACGAGTGGTGTTCAAAAGGGGCAGGAATTTGAAAACAATATTAGAACACAGGTGGTCCAAACACCAACATAAGCAAAATTCTGAATTTACGGGGATGAAAAAGTGTGGTTGTTGCCCCTACTGCCCCAATATTCTGGCGTGCCATGAAATTGCTTTGAACAACCAGGTGGTTGCTATAAAAAAACAGATTCAATTGTTGTACAACAAAGGTGGTATATTGTGCACTGTGTATGTTCTGCCCCTGTTTTAACATAGAAAAAATGGAGAAGAGACTGAGGACAGAATTTATGAACATTTGTATGAAATCAGAAAGAAAAAAGAAACTAATGCCCTCGACAAACACAAAAAATGTTACCCACACCACACGTTCAAATTTTGTATTATGGAACAAATGCTTTCCAACACATACTATTTTGATATATATATATATATATATATATATATATATATATATATACATATATATATATATATATATATATATATATATATATATATATATTTATATATATATGTATCTATATATATATAGAGATAGATATATATATATATATATATATCTATACATACATTGGGTGGCAAAAGCCAGGGTACCTTTTTGGCTGGGCTTATATAGGCCCTAGGGCTAATAGCCTAGTACCTACCTATATACATATATGTGTATATATATTTGTGTCTTTCGGCTTTTCCCGGTTAGGGATCACCACAGCAGAACTCCGGTCTGCTAATGATTGGCAGTAGAGTCTTACATGCTGGCTTGCCGGGCCTAACGCACAACCTTCAATGAAGGAATGCTCATTCACGCATGTCGTTACACAGAAGACGCTCTAACTGAGAATTGAATGGGCAACGTCTAACTGTGAGGCGACAACGCTACAGCAGCACCACCACCGCAGTTTTAATATATATATATATATATATATATATATATATATATATATATATATATATACCTATACGGTACCCCTTCACAAGATCGAATGGATGGAAGCTCGAAATTCATAATCTCGAGACTAGAATCTCGAACTTCCATTCACTCAAAATTGTGAATGGGAGCCTTAGCTTTAAAAAAATAAAAAGTTAACTTACCTTATTGCAGGGGGCCAGGTCCCCCTGCACACTAGCAGTTTAAATGTGAATGTTCTGTGACCACACTATAGCGGAGGAATGGGAAATCTTCCATTTTGCGCTTACACGTATATTTCCCTTTCTTCACTATAGTGCGATCTTGGACTAGGTATATTTAAGTAGGGGGGCTGTGGAGGGTGAATCCCCCCTGCGAAAACATTTGAAAGATGTTAATTTTTTTTTTCCCCGTTCATATGGTCGAGTTTCTCTAAATTGGAGATTCTGGTTTTGAGTTTATGACTTTCAAGTTTAGAGAAATTCGATCATATGAAGGGGAACCATATATATATCTATATATATATATATATATATATATATATATATATATATATATATATATATATATATATATGGGTCCACTTTATAATTTCAAAACACTGAAATCTTGAATTTCAGTATTCCAAAAGCACAAAGTCAAAAATTCAACCACAACTCTCAAACTCGAAAACACACAACCGCAAAATTCAAAATCCTGTACTCACGCTACACATACAGTACACGCATAAACATACACAAAACTCCCCTCACAATCAAACAAACTAAACTACATATAAGCAGGGGAGCTGAATTTCGCACTTCTGCCGGTTTCAGTAATGTAAGTATTCAACTTTGTAAGTTCAAAATATTGAAATTCGGGATTTCAGTATTTCGAATTTACAAATTGGACCCATATATATATATATATATATATATATATATATATATATATATATATATATATGTGTGTGTGTGTGTGTATGTGTGTGTGTGTGTGTTTTATATATTTTTCCTTGTTTGCAAATTTTGTCAATTGAATTGACTCAGTGCTACATACTGTGAATTTCTTTGTGGTGGCTGCTTTAAGATGATGCTTCATTTCCTGTGGGTTTGGCGGTTATGTGATTGAACACAAAAAGTACAAATTGTGTGTACATCCAGCAATGTTTATCTGATGAAGTTCATGTATTTTTGTGAACAAAAGCACTTATCTCTCATAGTTTTAAACAAGTTTTTATTTCAAAAAGTTTCTAGATTAAAGTTCTTCTGGATTTTACCTGCAGCAGTTTGTTTCCTTGGGTCTTCCACTTGTGTTTTAATCTTGATCCTGAAAAGGGACTGTATGTTCAGTTGATCTACCTGGTTTACAAATAGGATTTATGTATATCAACAGGCCTCTGTGTGTAGTATTACCCATGATAGCTTGAAGTGCAATATAGAATGCCTTCTAGCAGTGTAATACATCCAGATTATATAGTTTCATGAAGTAGCCATCAGGATTACACAATTCCCTGGCTACACAGTTATACTATTTGGTTGCATATTGGATTAATTACTGGCTATAACATTCACCCAAGAATAATATGGGCATTGCAGGCATGCCCATCATAGAGATGACATATATATCCTTCCTGTGACCTATTAGTGCTTTCCATCCAATGGAAAATGTGTTAATCCATAAAGTAATTACTTGGAAAGAAAGCTGTCTGCTATTACCTACAAGCTTTTCTGAGTCAGACATGAGCCGATATGAAAACTATTAGTAGCCAGATACAACTGGAAAGATGGATAATTAGCAGTGTTTACACAGAGTCCTTATAAATAAGTGCTGAAAAAAATGAAGGTATATGATTGTACTACAATTAAATGTAGGTAATACCACAATACATTACAGCTTTAAGTGCTATACAGCACAGTCTGCATATATAATGTCATGAAAGTAGAAGGATTTATTGTTGGTCAATGAAGCAATACACTTTCTTCAAAGTTGACAATTCATAACCATAAAGTGGATTTTGTTATATGGATAAATCCATAATCATGAATTATATGACGCTTTATGAATAAAGAAAACATATCTATGCAAATGATAATGTCTTTTACAAATGACGCATCTCTACAGAGAAATAAAATTCATATGTTCTACAATTTTACTTACGTTCTGCAAATAAAAGAAAAATGTTAACCTACATTATAGTTGTGTAATTGTTACTTGTACAATGCAGGAACTGTCAGGTTTGGATCAGAGTTCTTCCTCTGGCTTTGTATCAAAGATGACATTGAAAAATGAAATATAGTTCTCACCTGCTGAAATTTTTAGCAAGTGTGTTAGCTTTATGTTTTTGGTCCTCTTCACCACTGTGGACTTTTAGTGTATGAATGTCATATGTCTGCAAAGAAATGCATTGTGGTTACATTTCTGTTTTATGCATTGTACATACAGACCAAAACAAACATTATCATTTAATTTACTAATACCAGCAGCTTAAAATACAAATGACATCTTTTAACATGTAATTAATTCAATGTTGTTTAAGGCTGCATGAGTGTGCTGTCCATCCACATTAGTGCATACTGGAATGCTTAAATGCAAATCAAGACATTACACATAGTTACAGTTCAACTAAAGATTGTATGCATTTTAAAAAATATGTTTTCAAAAAATTTGATAACAAATTAACACTTTATGATCTTTTTAAGTGGGTCTTTTTTTTCTACTGGACATCTTGTTTTGCTGTCACCTTCACATCTGTATAGTATAATTGATAGTGATGTAATTTGTGACAGCTGCGCAAAGACAGTTCTCACTATACTTGCTCTTATTATGCAATGCAACCCTAGTGATTCTCCAGCCAGGATCATAAAGGTATTGAAGGTGTGTTGTCATGTCTTTACAGTGAGACATGCTCTCCTAATTCTTTGAGGAACTCTAGCAAAGTGTACACATTGCTACATTTTCACTGTACGCCTGCTGACATAGTTGCTTTTATGCTACTCTGGAACATCTCTGATTATCTCATTCTTGCTCCTTAGCAATCACCTTCATGACTGCTCTGACAGTGAATGACCTCCTGCCTAGTGAACATCTTACTAAGATTTCCAATAAGGTATGTTTGTTCTACACAATGAAAAAACCTATAGCCTCCTCATCTGCAGTAACTTGGAGTCTAACATGTCTGTAGGGCATCAGTTTGAGAAAGGTTGACTAAGCACGCCTGTAGGACATCCGCTGGAGAGAGGTAGAGTAGGGACATCAGCAGTCAGCAGTACATTGAAACTCTAGGTCTTTCCTAAATGCATCTTGCAGATCCAGTGCCTCAGGTTTTCTCTGCAGATTACCACAGTAGTGGTAGTCACAGCATTTCACAAATGCATCTACAACACTACTTGCAATGTTTCTAACTGCTTAATACTTGTAGTCACATATCACAATCTGAGGATGATTAATTACATGGCAGTCTTCAAAGAGTTTGTATATGTAATAGCACATCTGTTATAGGTTTGGAGTGATTTGTTTTTCAGCACAACTACATAAGCATAGCATTGGATGTATATTTGGAATCTGTCTCACGCATAGCATAGGCAATGTATAACTGCTGGCATGAACAGCCTTTGCTCAAATATGTTCCATCAGAGATCCATATATTGCAAGAGTACGAGTCTTCTGTGTTCCACACAAATGGTATGACTGTCATGATGATGTCTGTACTTCCACTCAGTATTGACATATGACCATAGAGTGGGATTAAATTTGTGTACAGAAATAGATGTTTTACAATCAGCAAGCAATGCAGGCCATCTAGTCCTACCCTAACCCTTCATCTGGATGGCATAACATCAGTCATGGTTTCACGGGTACCACCTATACAATTGGAAACAGTGAGACATGGTGGGTCATGAGTCACTTCTGCGCTATAGCTAAGCCTAGATAAGGTCACATATCTTTCTGAAATTCCAGCATATGAAGCACAGAAGTATATGTTGCTTTTAAGTATATTATCACCCTGTGCCACCACCTCTGTTACAGTATGTCCTTTGTACTCTTTGGTCAATTTATTTTGACATGCTTTTGATGGTCCATCATGTACAGGTAACCACCTACATTGAGCATTGCCTGTTACAGTCACTATCTGGTGGCAGAAGGTGATTTTCACTGAATTCTTGTGGTAGTGACATTTGTTCAGTGTTATCTATGTCTTTAATACAGTAACAGACACTAACAACAACACATTTGTGTCTCCTGGAGTGTTAAGAGCAACCATCCAGTGATTTCTCATCATTTCTGATGGCTTTGCCTACGTGTTA
>NC_056725.1:43303348-43350848 GCF_019279795.1 Protopterus annectens
AGGGAATGCTTAATCAGCAGTACAATTCAATCTCTACAACTGAACACTGAAGTCCATCATTCACTGCAATCCACAATATGTGCTTTTAATCAACACGACGACTGAATATAGAATCTACAGATTTGAACCAGCCCCTAACAAATAACCTCTCTGTCAATGTAACACCCACGTACAAAACACAGAACTTGTACCCACTGTTTGATAGCTTAAGTCATTGATAAACTTTGGAGCCAAACAATCTAACTGCTCGCGTTGCTGAAGTTAATTGACAACAGGTGGAACATAACTGGGGAGGCAGAAGTATGAAAACGCACTTACCAAAATCAAACCAAACAATCCGATTTTCTTGCAGTAAAGATTTCCCAGCTGTAACGAGTCCTGTAAAGCTTTCACGGCTGTTATTAAGTCCCCAAATGCCAAACAAGCCGATTTCCTTGCAAAATTTCCTGACTGTTACTATACTGAGTGCTGTAAAAGATGATTTCCCGCTTGCATTTGCAGATTTGTAGCCGGAAGCTCAATTCCGACTGGCTGATAGCCCTGACGGAGCTGACGTCATCACGCATGTGATGACGTCAGCTCTGAAAGCGACGAAATTTAAAAATGGGAAAAAGAATAAGACAAAAATCGGAATTGAAGGGATGCCACTCGGGAATCGTGGCACCCCTTCATTTGGACCCCAAAACTCGGTAAAAACTGAGAAAATCGGTATGGTTGGGAGGTATGATACACATATATATATATATATATATATATATATATATATATATATCTATACATATATATATATATATAAATATATATATATATATATATATATATATATATATATACATATATATATATATATATATATATATATATATATATATACCTATATATATATATATATATATATATATATACATATTTGTTGTTGTGTCTTTCGGCTTATCCCAGTTAGGGGTCGCCACAGCGGAACTCATGTTCGGTAGTGGATTTTTACATACCGAGTTACTAGCCCTGACGCACAACCTTCAACGAAGGTACGCCCATTCATGTATGTCTCCACACAGAAGATGCTCTAGCTGAGAACTGAACGGGATGACGTCTTGCTGTGAGGTGGCAACGCTACCGCAGCACCACTACCGCGGCACATATATATATATATATATATATATATATATATATATATATATATATATCAGAAATCTCCCAATGAACCAAGTCCCGACTAAGAAATGCAGATAAACCAGGTGCCCAGATGAACAGGAGCCAAAAACAACCACGTTATAAATGTTCACGTTAACAAGATGGTAAAGTGGCTCAAAGTATAAAGTCAATAGCTTGCAGAGCTATATATGTGAATACTCACAAAGTCACGTACTGGAGAACGTACAAACAACCCTGTTGTAGCAAACAGCATTTAAACGACTCTGTTGTATCAGAACATGAGCATTCAGCAATATTCAATCTTCGAATTGAAGTAGTACCACAAACAACCATTCGGTCCAAATAATGAATAAATCCACAGTTTATTGTAAGCGCATTCACGGCATGTATACGCCGCTTCATCAGACGAACAGCAAGAGACTGGGAGCGAGGAGTTTAAATACAATGTATCCTCTTCTCAGCCAATAACAATCTTACTAAAAAACGTATTTCCTGCAACCACTAAACTACTTACTATCTAAAAACTACATAGCATATTTCAATAAAAATAAAAATGAAAAACATGGTATTGCAAAACCTGTTCCTTAAAACAAGTCGATAATTCAACATATATACTTTACAAAACATAAAATAAAAACCAGCACTTAATGCAACCACAAATGGCCCTAGTATAATAATCCAAGCAATTCTATTCTTTTAAATCCATTAATCGCTCTTAGAAAATATATATATATATATATTAGGCTGTTGTTAGTTCATGAATCAAACAGCCATATGAACTAAAATACACATATTTATTTAGTGAACCACATTTGTTTAGCTTATTAATTACTAAACACATATTCAGAGAATGGAAGCCTTGTAAACAGCTACCAGCCTTTCCAAAAATATATATATCAATCTACATGTCTGGTTTTATTTTTCATTCATTAGCGGCAAACCACAAAGTTTCTATTATTAACTCTACGCTGGAATGAAAATGCGTATTGTATGCAGAGCATTTCATTCAAATAACTTTATTGGCGATGAAAGTGCATACCTGACACATAAACGGTGAAACTTTCCAAAACGCCACCGTTTAACTTCAGTATTTGTGTGCGTGACCCTAAATAAAGAAATATACACATCCTAGGTAATGGCCCTAGATCTACATGCATTCGCTGTCAAAAAATTGAATTAAGAATATCTAGCTAATTCTATAAATTAGCTAAAAACTAAAAAACATACGGTTACATAAGCTACCAATAAATAACAAAATAACAAAATATAAGAATGTAGAAGATAAAAATTGATTGATGTACGCTAGCATCAAAACAATTTGGGTGGTGGCCACGATGACGTACCTCTTGCTAGCCAAAAGTAAAAAGCTAAAAACTCAATTGAAGAGTTACATTAACTGCCAATAAACCGTAGTGTACTAATTCTAATGGATAGGGACAGGCCTAACATAAAGTTAATAAAACAACATATATGCATGTGCAATTACATACAACCTACTAGTTCAATAAAACAGGTTAAGAACTGACATAACAATGACTCTAACTACCAATAAGCTACGACCTATACATTTCTTCAAAATTCTGGAATAGAGGAGAGAAACTAGCTTTAAAGGAGATGAGTGATGTCAATAACTCAATTATGTTTAAGTAAAAATAAACCCACTATTTAAGCCTTCTACCTTTGAGGTGTGATTTGATGGATAAAACCTCATTTAATCCCCTACCTCTATGAGCAGCCAGTCTGCAAATCCAACCAAGTTCTGCTTGTTCCGTTAAATTTATAATATTGCCCCCTCTAATACTTATATCTAATACTTGTATAACCTGAAACAAAAAGGTGTGAGAATTTCCTGCATTCAGGGTATGTTTGGCCAATGCACTACAGTCCTGCTGTCTTCTTAAGCAGTACTCATGGTCACGTATACGTTCACGTAGAGTTCGATTGGTTTTCCCCACATAGAAAGAGAAACATTGTACACAGTGAGCTATGTACACCACATTCCTAGTTGCACAGTCACAATCATAATTAAGGGTCCATAAATGGCCCGAATCTGGATGCCGAAAATAATGGGACTGGTCTATGAAAATACACTGTGGACAATTGCCACACTTGTTGGTTCTTTCCATGCCAGTCTTTAGTTTAACGGGTCTTATCAGAGCCCCACATAGATGATGTTTGAGATTACACATATTACTGTATGTAAAAGATGGAGCAACCCCAACAAAGCTGGCCACCTCTGTGTCAGCTGTCAAAATATTCCAGTTCCTCCAAATAATTTCCTTAACAAAGGTTAGTTTCTCAGCAAAGGGTAGAACTATACTGACTAAACGGTCATTTTCAATTTGATGGGAATTGGATTTAATCGAAGGTGGTTGTGAAAAATAGGGTTTAGCCCTATTCGTTCTAAGTTCATTCATTCCCCTGTAGGCTCGGTTTATTTCACCTTGTGAGTATCCTCTCGAGATTAACCCCTCACATAGAGCATCAAGTCCTTTCGTGTAATCTCGTTGAAGGGTAGATAAGCGTGAAACCCGCATTGCTTGGCCCTTTATTATGTTCCTAAAAATATGTGAACTGTGCATGCTTTCTCGATGGAGAAAAGCTGGCTTGTAGCATGGTTTTCTGTGTATCTTCGTGTTAATCTGATTGCCAACCCTGAAGACAGTAACATCGAGGAAATCAATACTAGTAGCAGAAAACTTCATTGTAAATTTTAAAAAATTATTGCAAGAATTTAAATGACTAAAAAATGCCTCCAAATCAGTGACTGACCCCTTCCAAAGAAAGAAGAGGTCATCCACAAACCTTTTGTAAAAGACTATGTGAGGATCATGAACTATATGTTCATCCTCGAAGGTCGCCATGACAAGATTGGCATAGCTGTTAGCACAGCTAGTGCCCATGGCGACCCCCTTTACTTGTTGGTAATACTCACCAGCATAAAGAAAGAGATTATTGTCTAAGACTAGCTCCATCAATAGGGCTATATAGTCTATTCTAGGCCTAGATAAAGTTGAGTGTTTATTCAAATATTTCTGTAGGTAACAGATCCCCTCTAAATTGGGTATACAAGTAAATAGGGAGGTAACATCCATGGTAACAAAAATTGGAATATCTCTAACGGTGGAATGGAGGGACACATGTGCAAAGAGATCCCTTAAAAAATGTTCAGAATCTTGTAAAATATAAGGTGATGATGTCACAAAAGATTTTAACTCTTTATCTAGGAACATGGAAATAGGTTGAGTTAACCAACCTGAACTAGCAACAATCGGTCTAAGCTCTGGTTGGACGGGATTCTTATGAATTTTGGGTAGACCTGAGATGGTCGGTATAATTGGATATTCCACTATCATAAATTCAAGTACTTCTCCGGACATGAGGCCCTCAGTTTCACACTCCTCCAAAATCCTGTCAATATTTTCTTTCATTGAATAAACAATTTCTATCGGAACTATCTGATAAGCTTCATCATTTAATAAACCCTCCATTTTAGCATGATAGTAAGCTGCATCCAGAACTACTACAGGTCCTCCCTTATCTGCTGGCCATATAACTATATTATTATTGTGCTTCAGGTTGAAAAAGGCCTCAGACTGTGCCCTAGATAAATTATATTTTGGAACAAATCTATGAGATGTGAATTGATCATACAAATCCTTTTCAACTGCTTGTATAAAAATTTCAACATTCGGATGCATAATTGGCATGAAACTACTTCTTTTCCTAACTAAAGGAATAGAGTCCGCTCGATTGTCATTAAACATTAGCTTTAAACATAAATTTCGTGCAAACAGTCTAACTGCTATAATAACTTGTCCCAAATCCAAGTTAGAGGTAGGAATAAAGGACATGCCTTTATTCAATAGCACAATCTCAGCTTCAGTCAAAGGATGACTGGATAAATTAAAAACAAGAGAATTCAGGTCCAAAATTTCTGTAGGGTTTGTTGCTGCACTGATTGTAGATCTTTCTTCTTGGCCCCTCGACTGTTGTCGCTCTCGATGGACCGTTTCCTGTTCAATCGTATGGGAAAAGGGGCTTCAACGGGATTATTGATTTCAATTCTTTCAAGTTGAATTTTGTCATGGCGACCTTTGAGGATGAACATATAGTTCATGATCCTCACATAGTCTTTTACAAAAGGTTTGTGGATGACCTCTTCTTTCTTTGGAAGGGGTCAGTCACTGATTTGGAGGCATTTTTTAGTCATTTAAATTCTTGCAATAATTTTTTAAAATTTACAATGAAGTTTTCTGCTACTAGTATTGATTTCCTCGATGTTACTGTCTTCAGGGTTGGCAATCAGATTAACACGAAGATACACAGAAAACCGTGCTACAAGCCAGCTTTTCTCCATCGAGAAAGCATGCACAGTTCACATATTTTTAGGAACATAATAAAGGGCCAAGCAATGCGGGTTTCACGCTTATCTACCCTTCAACGAGATTACATGAAAGGACTTGATACTCTATGTGAGGGGTTAATCTTGAGAGGATACTCACAAGATGAAATAAACTGAGCCTACAGGGGAATGAATGAACTTAGAACGAATAGGGCTAAACCCTATTTTTCACAACCACCTTCGATTAATTCCAATTCCCATCAAATTGAAAATGACCGTTTAGTCAGTATAGTTCTACCCTTTACTGAGAAACTAACCTTTGTTAAGGAAATTATTTGGAGGAACTGGAATATTTTGACAGCTGACACAGAGGTGGCCAGCTTTGTTGGGGTTGCTCCATCTTTTACATATAGTAATATGTGTAATCTCAAACGTCATCTATGTGGGGCTCTGATAAGACCCGTTAAACTAAAGACTGGCATGGAAAGAACCAACAAGTGTGGCAATTGTCGACAGTGTATTTTCATAGACCAGTCCCATTATTTTCGGCATCCAGATTCGGGCCATTTATGGACCCTTAATTATGATTGTGACTGTGCAACTAGGAATGTGGTGTACATAGCTCACTGTGTACAATGTTTCTCTTTCTATGTGGGGAAAACCAATCGAACTCTACGTGAACGTATACGTGACCATGGGTACTGCTTAAGAAGACAGCAGGACTGTAGTGCATTGGCCAAACATACCCTGAATGCAGGAAATTCTCACACCTTTTTGTTTCAGGTTATACAAGTATTAGATATAAGTATTAGAGGGGGCAATATTATAAATTTAATGGAACAAGCAGAACTTGGTTGGATTTGCAGACTGGCTGCTCATAGAGGTAGGGGATTAAATGAGGTTTTATCCATCAAATCACACCTCAAAGGTAGAAGGCTTAAATAGTGGGTTTATTTTTACTTTTGGCTAGCAAGAGGTACGTCATCGTGGCCGCCACCCAAATTGTTTTGATGCTAGCGTACATCAATCAATTTTTATCATCTACATTCTTATATTTTGTTATTTTGTTATTTATTGGTAGCTTATGTAACCGTATGTTTTTTAGTTTTTAGCTAATTTATAGAATTAGCTAGATATTCTTAATTCAATTTTTTGACAGCGAATGCATGTAGATCTAGGGCCATTACCTAGGATGTGTATATTTCTTTATTTAGGGTCACGCACACAATTACTGAAGTTAAACGGTGGCGTTTCGGAAAGTTTCACCGTTTATGTGTCAGGTATGCACTTTCATCGCCATTAAAGTTATTTGAATGAAATGCTCTGCATACAATATGCATTTTCATTCCAGCGTAGGGTTAATAATAGAAACTTTGTGGTTTGCCGCTAATGAATGAAAAATAAAACAAGACATGTAGATTGATATATATATTTTTGGAAAGGCTGGTAGCTGTTTACAAGGCTTCCATTCTCTGAATATGTGTTTAGTAATTAATAAGCTAAACAAATGTGGTTCACTAAATAAATATGTGTATTTTAGTTCATATGGCTGTTTGATTCATGAACTAACAACAGCCTAATATATATATATATTTTCTAAGAGTGATTAATGGATTTAAAAGAATAGAATTGCTTGGATTATTATATTAGGGCCATTTGTGGTTGCATTAAGTGCTGGTTTTTATTTTATGTTTTGTAAAGTATATATGTTGAATTATCGACTTGTTTTAAGGAACAGGTTCTGCAATACCATGTTTTTCACTTTTATTTTTATTGAAATATGCTATGTAGTTTTTAGATAGTAAGTAGTTTAGTGCTTGCAGGAAATACGTTTTTTAGAATGATTGTTATTGGCTGAGAGGAGGATACATTGTATTTAAACTCCTCGCTCCCAGTCTCTTGCTGTTCGTCTGATGAAGCGGCGTATACATGCTGTGAAAGCGCTTACAATAAACTGTGGATTTATTCATTATTTGGACCGAATGTTTTTTTGTGGTACTACTTCAATTCGAAGATTGAATATTGCTGAATGCTCATGTTCTGATACAACAGAGTCACTTAAATGCTGTTTGCTACAACAGGGTTGTTTGTACGTTCTCCAGTAAGTGACTTTGTGAGTATTCACATATATAGCTCTGCAAGCTATTGACTTTATACTTTGAGCCACTTTACCATCTTGTTAACGTGAACATTTATAACGTGGTTGTTTTTGGCTCCTGTTCATCTGGGCACCTGGTTTATCTGCATATATATATATATATATATATATATATATATATATATATATATATATAATCCAAAAACAGTGGAGAACCAACAAAAATAGTTGATGAAAATCCCAGGAAGGTAGCAAAAACAGGAACAAAGTAATGCAACTAGTCGTAAAGTCAGTTTAATACACACCAAAAACATAAGCGCTTTCACGGAACAAAGTCTGCTTCTTCAGACATTTACATTATTGAACAAACATATCCTCTATATACAACATTAAGTCTTTGAACTAATCAATCAATTAAAATCACCATAGTAATTAAACACATTAAAACAAGGTGTGCCTATAAATTCCTAAAGCACAAAGCTAATGACTGTTTTAAAACCAAACCTAAAATGGAGTACTGTGCTGTAAAACATGTAAAAAATATACTATGTAATTATAAAATGTAACAAAACATCACATAATACATCAACCTACCTCAATTGTCTAACTTTAAGTACATGTTTAAGGGGCACACTCTCATTAAGTCCACTTCCTTTGTGTGCTCCTAACCTGAGTATCCATCTAACTTCCAAGTTTTCAGTACTGTTCCTAAGATCTCCCAACCTCATGCTCTCCTTTTGAACCTGCAGTATTTGGAAACAAAAGCTGTGTGTTGTCCCTGCACTTAGTACATGCTTTGCTAAAGCACTACAGTCGCTTTGGGTGTTTATACAGTATACATGATCCCTTATTCGTTCCTTAAGGGTTCTGTTAGTTTTTCCTACATAAAAGGAGAAACATTGTGTGCAGTGGGCTACATAAACTAAGTTTCTGGTATCACAGGATCCAGTACATCTCAATTCCCATAAGTACCCTTTATCTGGATGTCTAAAAAAATCTGGATTCTCCATGTCCACAGTAGGCACAACGGCCGCAACGCATAGTGCCCAAGTGCGGTAAAATGGTATCTTGTATGTTTCGATTAGGGTGACTTAGTTGTTGTTTTAAGGTCGTCTGGTTCCGATACACAAATGTTGGACTGTTACCTACAACTTGTCTAGTAAGATCATCTACTAATAAAATATGCCAGTTCTGTTTGATCAATCTCTCTACTACCTGTGTATTAGTACTATACAGAAGTACTATAGACAAATGCGAAGAATTAATCTTGTCCATTTCTCTGCTAGTAGTCCTGGCTGAATAATAGGGCTTAGCTCGACCCTGTCTCTCACTATGAACTTTATCAAAGGTTCTGTTTATCTCAGATAATTCATACCCTCTAGTCATCGGGTCATTTTTTAACCTATTTAGCCCATCACTCAATAGTAACTCATTGCAGCATAATCTGGAGACCCTCATAGCTTGTCCCTTCACAATGTTCCTAAAAACTGATGGATTATGCAAAAATGATGGTTTATAGCATGGTTTCCTGTATATTTTAGTTTGACAGACATGGTCATCAACATAAACGTTAACATCTAAGTAGTGGATACTAGTATGAGAAAAATTGATAGTAAATTTTAGAAAAGTGTTGGAAACATTGATATATTCATAGAATCTATGTAATGCATCCTCTTCTCCTCTCCACAGGAGAAAGAGGTTGTCCACAAATATCTTGTAAAATATAATATGTGGATTATCCATTATATGCTCAAACTCCCACGCCACCATGACTAGATTGGTGTAGGAGTTGGCACAGCTCATACCCATCGCCACCCCTGTGTTCTGTTTATAACACGTATCCTGGAATAAAAAAATATTATTCTCCAGGACCATTTCTATTAACATACACAGAAAATCTGCCTTACGTGTATCTATAGTATCATCCTTCAGCATCACCGATCTTACCATATCTATACCCTAATCATTGGGTATGCTTGTAAAAAGGGCCACCATGTTTAAAGTAACAAATAGAACATGGTCTACCTGAAAATCATCAGTGTGGGTTGACTCAAACAAATCGACCAAAAACTGTCGGGTGTCTTGTAATACATGACTGCACTTAGAGAGTACTCGCTTAAGCTCTTTGTCTAGGTATATTGAAACTGGTTCAGTGAGCCAGCCTGCCCCCACTACAATAGGTCTAAACTTAGGTGTTATAGGATCCTTGTGTATTTTGGGAAGTCCATGGAGGCATGGAATAAGTGGATGTTCGACTGTACCAAATCTAAATAGTTCATCCGTCATAAGACCTGAGCGTATGCATTCTTGTAAAGTAACATTTACATGCCATTGTATGTTAGTCACAATATTTGAATAAACTTCTAAATAAGCTGTATCATCTAACATTTCAATCATGGTCTGTTTATAATATGAAGAGTCCATAACTACAAGTGGACCTCCTTTATCAGAAAGTCTTACTACAATATTGTCATTCATGCATAACTGTTTAAGTGCAGATCTTTCATCAACTGTCATGTTATGCTCATTTCGAAAGGAAGTAAAGTACACATCATCATAAATCAATTTTTCACATGCTTTAAGAAAAAATATCTAAATTAGGTGGTAAATGGGGACAACAAAGGCTTTTCTTCCTAAATTCAAATGTATGTTCAGAGACAGTCCCTGGGATTCATGAAGCTTGCGCCAGGCGCAGGCGTAGCGTAGGCGGTATAATGCCAAATATGGCCACTGAGCGATACAGGTACGATCCAATTCCATGTGCAATAGCAGCGTACACCATATCTGGGCAGCCCTCGGCACAGGTATGCTAATCACCCCATGCGCAGTACTGCACCATGCAAATGAAAGTACATAGCGATTCATTAAGTGGTGCAGGCGTAGCATAAGCCCACAGAAATGTAAACCACAAAAAAGGGTTTACATATTGCCAAACAGAACATCGGAGCTATGAAAGAGGACCAGACACATGTATTACTAAGTTAACATATGCCAATGGCTAAATATACAGCCAATGTCATAAGAAACGATGCACAACACCTAAAGAACAACATTTAATGTCATGTCCACAGTAACGCAAAGTACAACCGCAGGGCATGTGTGCGCAAATGGGAACACAAGGAAAATATACGCAAATGTCATAAAATCGCAATGTAATACAAATCATGATTTCACCATAATACTCAATGGTATGCATGGTACACTGCAACCAAGCTGCAAGGCTTGCTAAGGGTCTGTGACAGTGTTTGGCATGGTAACTATGAATTAGTAGTCAACGCAATGCAAATGAGGCAAGTAATAGTGAATCGCAAACGTCCCGCCGGACTAAAGATGTACCATACGGTGCAGCACTACAACAATGAGGAGTGGTTTGGAGGTATACATGACATCAGCAGTGGGGTGTGCCACTGTAGCTGTAAGCACATTGGAGCAATGCAAATCTGGCCTGCCTGTTGCTAAGCAAAGCCGCAGGATAGGGGTGGGGATGTAGGTATAGCATTGTTTAGCTGAGAGCACATATGGTGCCTGAAAGCGCATGTGTACGCGGATGAAAATGTGCCCGAAACCTGGTAAGCGGACGCATGCACCACGCACCATAGCTCAAACAGGAAGGTTAGGGGAAGAAAATAAGGAAATGCCGCAGTAGGGTAATTGGAGTACAACTGAGCAATTAACACCTATTAACTCACAGTGGGCAATCGACGGCAGCTAACAAGTCTGCTTGCAGCAACCTACAGAACAGGATAGGGGAGGTGTTGGATTGCAAAGAAAAGAGAACTGTCATAGCAGAGCAAAGCAAACCTGCAGTAGATCGGCCATAGAACACATGTCATAAGATAAGCCAGGTTTAGGAAAGTGCAAATGAAAGCAGGCTGCTGGATGCATGCCAGAAAATGGGGGGGGGGCATTAAGAAATGTTAAGGGAAGGGCAAGAGGTAATCCACAGCAGTCAAATGTAATTCAACACCAAAGGCACCACAATAGCAGCACCTGTGGTAAAACACATAAGATACCCTGTAGCTCCGATGGTACATACACACCCTATGACATCATCAGTGTTTACAGCACAATAGTATAAAGTGTGAAGGCACCTCACACACACCTGTGTATTCCCAAACACTGCACCATCAGTGTAAACAGACGGGGAACTTTTACAATGTACATGTTGGGAGTTGCCATAGTTGTGATTCATCACCATGTGTTAGAGACTGAAGGTGTTGTGGAGGATGAAGCTGACAACCACCGCAGGCTCCAGAGGAGGAGAAGAGTGTTCAGACCAAGGGTAACCTACCAGGGGCTACATGATCTGTAGATAGTAGAGCATTACAGGGTGGACAGGGATATCTTACAGCAAATAGTTGAGCTGTGCCGGCCACGCCTGAGATCCAGAAACAACAGAGGAGAACCCATCCCAGTGGACACGAAGGTATGTGTAAGCTTGCGAATACTAGCCACAGGTAGCTTTCAAAGGCCAACTGGAAATATAATGGGGATCTCACAGGCATCAGCATCCAGGGTACTACACCAGTTCCTTAATGCTATGTTACCACATGCCAATGAGCATATATACTTCCCCCGAACTCAGGAGGAGTTGGCCAGCAATATGCGTCTCTTCCACCAGGTGGCACACTACCCGGAGGTACTGGGTGTGATAGACTGCATGCACATACATATCAAGTCACCACCCGGTGAGCATGGTAGGCGCTACATAAACCGCAAGGGATACCACTCCATCAACTGCCAGGTCATGTGCAATGCCCAGGGCATCATTATGGATGTGTGTGCCGGCAGCCCTAGAAGCTACCATGACTCCCACATCTGGCATGCCTCACAGCTGTATAAGGTATTTGTCAGGGGGGACATCCCACATGGCCACCTTGTGGGGGATGCTGGCTATGCACTGGAGCTGTGGATGATGACTCCCTTCAGAAATGCACACACACCCATGCAAGAACCCCATAATGAGGCACACGCACAAACCAGAATCATCATAGAGTGTGTGTTTGGGATGCTGAAATCACAGTTCCGTTGTGTGGGCATATCTGGTGGAGCCTTGCAGTACTCTCCAGGCACGTGTGCCCACATCTTCATAGTATGTGCCATGCTACATAATATGATCCTGCAGAAACAGGTGCAGCAGGGACATAATGGTGAAGGCCCTCACAGCCTACTGCAATTGCCAAGGCCATCACAGGCACAGAGGGATTCAGACCATGAACACACTGTGCCAGCCCCAGTAGGCAGATGGAGGCATGCCCAATATGCCCACACCAAGGCAAAGAGGGAACGTATAGCACATACTCTGACCATGTAGGCCCCTACGGACTGACACACTTCTCCACCTGCACACACAGTAAACTGGATTTCACACACACGCGACCACCTGTAATGTGTAATGTATAGGTGGCCTACTGTGTGAATCCTACATAGGCAGCCCTCAACCACTGCACACACAACAGCTATTGAAACAAGGAATGTCAACACCTGAACAGTACACGCACCTAACAGCATATGTTGATACTGTATGTATAGGTTCCTAGGTACATCGGTAGGTACACACTCAATTGTCAGAGGCCATTCATCAACCGAGGCAAACAATGTTTGCTGTCACCACCACATCGATTAACCAACTGTCCCTCAGTGGAGCAGAGGCAATTGCGAGATCCATGTGTGTAACCACTGTTCCCCACACAATCTGCATGGCTTACCTGGTGTGTTAATGTGGGGCTCCATATAATGTAATCAGGGATGTAGTGGCAAATCATGGGGAGTACCCATGATAGGTATCTGTCACCCCAGCATGCTCCACCTATGGTTGTGTGAAGGTGTAGCACATTATAGTGTGTGGCACACTGTGACATACATTACCAATGCTGGAGCACATCCATTAAACATCACTTGGACATACCATTAATAGGTCTCATCCATATACATTTGATTGCAGTATGGAGTAACAGCCATAGTACAGTCCACATACAAAACACCATAACACGTGTACAAATCCCAGATGCCCAAGTGGTAAATGCACTGACTGTCGTGCATGTTCCCAGTCCCACGTCCTGCAAGGGATGTGACGTAATCCCGAAGGCACGAATAATGGATGTTGGATGCAGCTCATCAGATCAGGTTTAGCACATGTCAGTGGAATTATGCATTGGCAAGTGCTGGTAAGCATCGTTTAAACATGAATATAGGATATGCGCGAAACAGGGCTAAGCTTTTCTGAATATCGTGCAGATCATGGTCAGCGATGTCCAGAACAGGTGAAACTAGCATTATTCACCCCTGTACTAATAGTGCCTGCTCTGAAGGGTAGAACAACCACTGCCAGGAGTAGAACATGCAATCATGTACACAATAACCTAACACTAAGCTACCCGAGATGTACCAACGGCAGGTGTGTATTCTGACAGGTTAAAACACAAATGTGCAGAGTCCAGGAAACAGTATACACTGACATGTACACAATGAAAGGTGTGTTCTCCCTCTCACTCTCTCTCTCTCTCTATATATATATATATATATATATATATATATATAAAGGGTGATAGAGAGATATAAGTTGATATATACGTATTCACCTATATCTGCAACTATATAGATAGGTCAACGACATGTACACAACCATGGAGGTAGAAATAAATAGGATACTGCCAACTATCGAATGTGTCACATTCCGACACGCGTAATCACGACTCTGAAAGACCAAAAGACCACAGTACCGGAACACTAGAACCGAGAGTAATATTATCACAATGTTAAGGGACATGTAGTTATCGCTGCCGGTGCTGCGGTCCAGGTAGGTACTGTGTTCAACTGTGTATGTGATTGCTGTAGTCTGTGTATGTGTGTGTTGAGGGTGCCGTGTGCGTTTCTGTGGGACTGTAATGTGTGTGCGTGTTTGCATTGTGTGTCTGTTAGTGCTAACTCTGAGGTAGATCAGTACGGTAGGTGTGGTCATAGCTGGCCGTAGGCATATGGTTAAGACCTGTCCCACTTTAAGAGGGACAGCCCCTCCCTGGGCAGTTGTGTCCTGGCAAAAAAATTAAAAAGGGCAAATGTCCGAGATTGTAGGACATAATTATGTCCCATATATTATGTAATAGTTGCATTAAATAGTTATGCCTGTGTCTAAAATACGTAAATGTTACATGAAACATGATAAGTAGCTAAAGTGCGTCAAGAATAAGTATGTATTCAGCATAAAAGTACGTTCTATCCTATGTACTGACCGTGGGTATGTGTCAGCTTGGAAACACCGATGTGTGTCCTGTAAATGTCCCACTATGGCCATTTGAAAAGGTGGCAACCCATGCCAAAGAGGTTCAGTCACCAACACAACTGCAATGAGTGCAAATATCTGTGACAGAAATACACGAGACAGCTGTCATTTAGTAACATTCCCTTACATATCGATGTATTTCCGGAGGTATTGAAGTATCAACCTCACCTGCATGCTATATAGAAACCAATTAACAATGGCTCAATGTATAAGCCCGTAACAACCATAGTTTCTCAGTCTACTAAATGATAGGTCTTCAATTAGGGAAGGAGCCCACACACATATATGGAATATGTAGAAATGCAGTCCCCACAAACCTGTATATGCTATGTACACCCACCTACATCTTCCCCACATCTGAAACAATTGCAATACAGACTGTAATAACATCACAAACATCCACTCACTCAATTACATCTGCAGAACCGTTAACATACCTTGTGAGAGACACATTTGTAATGGCGCCATGTGAAATCGTAGCTGTTGCATAATGGAACAGACGGCGATGTTACAGGTTTTGTTTGCAGTAGTCCCTTATCAGATGGTTGAGATGAGACAGATACACTCACATGTAGAACCACATACTCTAGCCATCACACACAATCCATGGGGGACATAGATTCAAAATATTCGTGTCTCTCCAAATAGCAGTTGCAATTCCTCACAACAAAACACATACAGGCCGTCTCCCCGAAGGTAGGGCAAACGGGCAACGCCCAAGTGAAGAATTCAATTATACCCCACTGTTGCCACATAATTTGCGACTGGAGTAGCAGCACAGCTGATGTGCATGTAATAATTTACTCAGGAACACCAACTGGTGGCAGGATACCACATGTTAGAGGTATCGACGTATATAAGGATGCCTTGCCATACATTCAAACCGTAAGCTCATACCATAGAACCATTTCAACAGTAAAGGTGTAAGAGAGATATTTTACGAAGACTCAGAAACAAGGTATGTAGAACACTCAGTATGTCAGTGCATGTAGAGCCTGTTTTGTAGTAATTAAAGTGTACGCAATGCATAAAGTGGGAAAAGGTATTATGTAGTGATGTCTTGTTGAGCATAGTAACGCTTGTAGAAATTGTGTGTCCTGCTGTGGGCCACAAGGTAAACATCTCATACACCACAAGGGATGCTACATAAGGGCTTTAAACACAACAATTCCACACCACCCACCGTTAGTGGTAGGGTTTGTCCAACATGCACGTGCCATAGTAAGGGATAATATATGTCGATATACTGTCACAGAAGGCATGTGTAAGGGCATATAATGAGAATAACATGTTGGTCCTGCTGTGTAAGTATGCTTTGCATTATGGGATAATATTTAAAATATGTGTAATGTACAGTACTGTAGGTAGATATGTCAGATATTTTACACAGCATAACTGTTATATCATGCAAACAAAGGGTATTGTTTATTGGCATGTAGAATACACAATAACAGGATACATATGGCTTGTAGTCACAGGACACTGTAACAGCATAATAGCTAACTGAAATGGAAGAGCTACTCAATTATCCATGCACAAAGGACATGTAATAACTTCACAGGTTCATAGTGAGGTACTATGCTGTCTGGCCAAGTTCATGTGTAAGCCCAACGACAGTGTTTTCACCAGCGGCACCTCCCTAAGGTAGTGTCCTGTCAGTGAACAGCAGAGCCATGTGTTACCTGCACCTGTGTACAGTACAGCCACTGCAGTGATCCCTGGCGTACATGTGTGTCTCCCATCCATCCATCGAGGTATCTCATAAAGAGTGCTAGTGAGTGTCCCTGCTTGATGTACATAGGAATCATGTTCCAAAGCATGGTGAGTGTCTGGTTCAGGAATGTATCCCTCAAGCACATCCCACTCATCATTGCTTTTGTGCACATATCCATGAGCATGTTGCTCTCAGTGGCCTTTGCTTATGTTGCTTATGTGGAGTATATCCATAAATATTGTTGTGGACATGGGCCCTGTATGTTCAGCAGAGGTCACCCCTGAGTATGCAGTATGCAAATGTGTACAGTCGTGGTGTCCGTAGTTGTGCTGCATACGTCATCCTTCGGAGGTCGGTAATCCTCATGGTGTGTTAATGTTGTGGTATGTAAAGCTGTTGCTGTTCCATAAGGTACACCCCAAAAGGGGTGTTGTACCCCTGAACATGTGTCATACATCAGAAGGATAGAGGTACAATGGGTGCCTTTGTTCCAGCTACAAACCCATTACAGATAAGGGTGGCCACGTAGAAGGATATCCATGCCACATTGGCAATATGGTTATCAAAGGAGTGGGTGCTATATACGTGTGTACTAAGATCCTGTATATGTCACATGAATGTAGGGGACTACCACCTATGTGACAGTCAGTGGGTGATTGGTGTAATCCAAAGGGGATGTCTATGCACCTTGTGTTATGCAGCTTGAGGCCATGTTATTGACATCAGGTATCCGTCACAGTGACACCCATATGGAGGGTGTCTGTAATAGCTGGTGGATCAATCATGGCTCCTTGTTTACAGTCATCTGGAAACCTATTCAGGGAAAGTCCCTCTGTGCTAGCCTGTACCTCAGGGAAGCATATACCGAACATGAGGGGCCCTATGACCGAGGACTGTGGTACGCTAAGTGTAACTGAATTACTGTAGATACCACGGTATGCTACCCTCATTGTGTGGGTCCTGTCCGTGAGCCACTTTGCATAACATCCCGAGACGTAGGGGTCGATGTGCAGGTGGATGTGTATGTTGTTAATACCAGAATGGAGAACGGTGCTGAAAGCCAATGAGAGGACAATGTAGGCTGTGTGGACCCCCTTACCCTCATCAAATACCCTGGTAATTGTATCAAAGGAGTCCACCAGGTGTAGGAGCCATGGTCTGGCCCTAACAAATCCAACCTGGGTGGCATCAAAGGTCTGGAGGCCACCAATGTCTCTGTGAATGACTTCTATGATGATGTGCCCCATAGCCTTGCAGAACAGTCCAGTCAGGCGTATAGGGCAATAGTCCCTGTGGTTCATTGTGGTGCCACCTGTGTGGAGTGTGATTACTGTTGCTGTGTGCCATTCAGGGGCCGCAATGTCTGATACAAGGGTATTACTGAATCTGGTGGTCAAGTGGGGAGCCATGTTGTTCTGAGATTTGTGTAAATCACAGCCTGGGATGTTGGACGGTCACATGGAGTCTGTGTTCCAGGCCTTAGAGACTGCAGGTTGGAACTGTGTAGGTGTGACCGCAGGGACTCTGCATTGTTCCTGTATGGATTTTGGCCCTGTAGGGAGTGAGAGGGTGTAAAGTTAGCATTGAACCTATCTGCCAGGATGTTGACAATAGCAGTCGGTCTGTAATGATCCTGCCTAACCGTTGTATGTCAGAGCAGATGTGGGTATTGCCATTGAGTACTGACATACCTCCATAATGCTTTGTGGTAGTCCTTGGAATGTGTCGCAGTAATGTTTACGTAGCTATCTTTGGAGGATGTGATAAGAGATCCCGGATTCCTAATGAGGCTGACCAGTGAGCTACCCCACCTATGGGATTGTGCTCCACTTTGCAACAGCCACCACCTTCTGTTGTACATTATGTGCATGGAACCGGACCCCCAGAGTGGCGTCCATTATCTGGTAGGTACCATCATGGCTCTGTTTGGGATAGCATGATCCATGCAGTCGTGTAAGTGCTAATGAAGTGCACTGGTGTATGTTTCAGTGTTTGTAAGTGCATTGTCCATCTGCACGGGTATCATGACGTTTACTACTGCTGTCATAAGACGTCTGATGTAGGGGTTGTAGAAATCTTCTACTGTGTATTCTGTGAAGGGTGTGGTGCTGGGATGTGGATAACAAGGGTGATTAGCATATGTTCAGAAACTACCAATGAGGGGATAACCTCAGGTGTGGAACACCAGTCACATATTGGTAATGTCCATGTCTAGGATATTGTTGGTCTTGTTGGTCGTGAGTATGGGTTGATCCAGCCGAGTGGAGGTTATGAATCCCAGAAAGTGTTGGCCTAATGTGTCGGTACATGAGTAGGCATTCCAGTTAAGTGTGGGGTAGTATCAGTCTCACATCAGTAATAAGTGTCTGAACCCTACTGTCCAGTACACCAAGAAATGAGGGCCGGTAACCATGGGGTATGTTGTTGAATCCGTAGCAAGTTACAATGTGTATAGCAGTTCTGGCCACAGTTAGTTGCACGTGGATCACCTCTGATGCATTGTGCTATGGAACCAGCCTGGAGGTGTGTACATCCTTGTGAAACATGGACACATCTCCACCGTAGATGTTCCAGTCCTGGTTACATGACTGAAAGGTGTGATCTGCGTGTAACCTGTCAGTGCAGGTGTGCTCTCTGGAGCCTAGAGGCAGGTCCCGGTCACTGCAGAGATATCGAAGTGGTCCATTATAAGGTGTGCCTTGCCTGAGTGCATTAGAGACAAAGATGTCAAGCACTGTGTAACAGTACCCCAGGTTTTGCTTGCCTCTTCCTGTTCTGGTGATGAATGTTATTGGAAACTGTCCAAGACAGGCAGTATAGGAGCAGCAAGAGCCTTACATGTTATCTGTACTCCCAGGGCTGACAGGTGCAGGTTATCTGTGTCAAAGCATTGTGCTTTGTTGACCATGTCATTCAAAGCAGACAGATACTGGATGCCTGTGGAATGACAGCAGACCCATAGGCAACTGTTGAAGTGAAACATTCAGTCGTTGTACAGTGGTATCAGTCTGGATGAATGCAGAATGCTTCTCAGGGCTTGGGCGATACCTTCTGGGCTACAAGACTGGAGAGCTATTGCATGTCCCTGTACATGTAGTCCAGGAAGTTACATCTCAGGGCAGTCACACTAACATGGAGAATGACAGTCAAATCGTACCTGGTGAGGTGTGGCATGGGTGCATAGGTTATGTTGCAGATCCTGTAACCCGACAGCCAGATGTAAGTGACTATCACCTTGAGTGGGACATCAGTGTGTCCGCCTACAGAGTCACCTATGACTGGTGTGTTGTGTAGGTTATGACACCCTATTAGCTGTAGTTGATGTGCACACATGAGTCTGTGGGCTATAAGTAATTGGTATTGTGTTTGGTGAGGGGGCTGCCTCTGTTGCCTACACAGAGTATGGAGAGGTTCTGCAAATGTTGTAGTCATACTATGTGTGGCCTGTGGTGGTGGAGATCTAGTGAGACTATGTGATGAGTGGGGTGTGTTGCAAATGTTAAACATCCCCACATGAATGTCAGGTTCAGTCTGGGTTGGTGAGAGCATTACCCCCGGCATGGCTACATATGTACATCTCCCACAGGCTTTAGTGTCGTATGTTGGGAGATGAGCATTGACTATGTACATGAGACAATTGCTGTATTGCCTCATGTTTGCCATATTCATCATATAGACAGGCAATAACACTGGTAAGTGACACTTGGACATGCCTGTATATTCAACCATGTCTCACAAGATATGTGAGTTACGTGTGTACAACACCTGTTGTACTGTAAGCAAGCTGGAAATGTGAGGACAGACAGTGTACCTTTAAGAAATGAGTTGGAATGTGTGCTATAGTAATAAGTACCTCATGAAGTGCTTACATGTTCTGAACAAGTCCTGAGCATGAATATGCAATACAGATAGGGTGTTGGATAATATAAACCCACTGCAACCCACAAGCAGAGATGCCAGTCATAATTGGAGGCACTGCACTATTACCCTGCTGAGTATGGTCTGCAGGTCTATGAACCTTTATCAACGTAGATGTTAGCAGTAGAGATGTAGATGACAGTATGGATGATTTCACACTGCATAGCATACCTGTGACAGGTTATAGGACATCACCCATACTGTGTTCCAGCTACACTGAGTATACTAGATGTACCTTTGTATGTCACAGGAGTGGTCTACCAGTGGTCTGTTGACAGAAACAACACTACAAAAGGTGTCTGAGTGACATATGCATATCACACAAGTGGCAGCTACAGTAAAACAGGGTTAATGTTTTGTACTCACCCCTCATTGTAGCCCATACCACACAGACAAATGGGAGGCATCTGCATATGTAAGGTTGTGAATGGCCATGACCTAGGAGCAATAGCTGTCTCAGTGTTGTGGACAACATACAGAATGGGCTTTGTGGGTGAGGTGCATGACATATGTGCACGATCTGACAGCCGATAATAGCATTGTCACCGCTAGGTGAATAACCCTGTACCCATTAACTACCACCTAGGCAGAGGTCAACATTATGGACATTGTGTGTAAGGGATGGTGCTGTGCAGTTCACCTCCCTGAGCTGGTGACATCTCCAGGCCTATTAGGTAGTCATATGAGGCACCCATGTCATGACAGGGTGCCATCCATGAGCATAGAGATCATTGGACAGGCATACTCAGCACTCGGGTGACCAATATCGGATCACATATCACCTTTCAGGGGTATTGGCCATGCGTGGATGGGTGATACCAGCCTTCACAATCCTCACCTCCACTATGCAGCATGCTGGCTACCTTGCATAAAGACATGTGCTACACTGTGATGTTGGACATGCTACATGTACATATTCTGATCTGAAAGACATACGTCATGGACAGCCACCATCCTACTACAATGATCACCACATGCTGGACAGATCCATGTGCCATACATGTTACATACCCCTGCCATACCATGCAACCCTGTCCATCAAAGCTGCACATGTCATCTCTGTCAAACATGGTGCGATGACCGCATGGTAGATGTATCATTAACTGTCTGGATCAGTAATGTGGCACTGATGCACCTGGCGGTGGCAAAATGGCTGTTGGATACAGCTAGTAAACCTTGCCCATACATGCCATGGTTGATAACCATCCCTGCGAATAACATCCGGCTAGCCATTGTCCCATGGGTATCACATGTGCAACACAGGCGATACGTGGCAGGATGTTGAACTGCTGTACAGTGCCGTGTAGATGTATATGGAAAAACACATGGATGTAATGGTTTCCGTGCACATGTATGCATTGTCACTGCTCATGTCCGTTAAGGCAGTGTATGTGTGGATATGTGACATATACACAGCATCAATGTCAACAGCATTACTGTGGACGCATCCAGGCATGTGCTGATAGGTAAGAACACCAGTACAGGCAAACAGACATGCCCACATCAAGACAGCATTCACATCGAGTATGAGCAATGTAATATAGTGACACACATATATGGTGATGATATCCAATGAACAACGGGTGTTACATGTGTTTGACACAAACATGTCAGTCATGTCAATGTTATGACGATTTGCAAAGATAACTGTTCATATGTACTAGATTTAATACAAATGTATGTGCAGCTGCATCTCTGTACATCTGTGTTATACTGTGACTTGTCTCCATCATTATGTCTTCCAGATAATGCCTCATTCACGCCTGCCAGTGTATAGCCGCCAGGAGGATTATGCCCTCATCCCGTACCTCCATGATAACTATGAGGTGTTGTTCGGCCATGTGCCACAGCATGCCCAGCAGAATGATGACCTGTGGCAGGAACTACGCAGGAGGGTTAATGATGTGGGTGGCCATAACCACACCTACCAGCAGGTGTGCAGACACTGCATGGACCTGATACGACATGCAAAACAGAGTGCCAATGCAATCGCCAGGGAACAAGGTGGAACAGGTGGTGGGCCACCAACCCAGCCCCCACTCACACACACCGAGGAGCTACTGGCCAGCCTGGGGACACCCTCAGACCAGCATCCACAAACAGTAGCTGCCATCATGGAGGTTGGTGTCTCCCAATCACTGAGCCTGGAATTGCCTGGTAAGTCACTAATGCACATATGACTATCATAACCCATTTAGTTGCATGTGTCACTGTACAATATGTAATGTAACATCATATGCAAGGTATGTTTACACACATGCCACATACTATAGTTAGGTACCCTGTGCATGCGCATTATGTGCATACTATATGCTATTGTACAGGCGAATGTGTTAACATGCACAGTGCACCCTGTAGCTATCATACAGTCATGGATAATGTTCAAACCGCTGTGTCACCCCTATACAGGTACCTCTGGCATGCCGCACAGACATCAGTTCATTGCAGGTGAGACAGTTATCAGTATCAGGCATGTTAATGCATATATCTATTTGCCATGTGGCCAGTTAACACATGTACACATAATGTATGATCCAGTCATGATATACAGGTCGCATCTGTCATCAAGCACACTGGCTACCCATGTGCAATATATTCAGACTAAATGAAACACTGACATGAAACCACAGTATCTGCCATTGCTAGATGTGTGGACAGCTGTGCATACAACGGTGGTGTTGTTCAATGTAGGCATATGTACTATACATTGGAACAACACATGTGTGGTACGCAAACAGTACCACACAGTGAACTGGGATGTGGGCAGCCCACAGGAGTCACCATTGTGTAATATGCCCCTGCAATGGGTGCACACATTGTGATGTGCCATTTGACAAGTCCCAGACATGTAGTGTTCTGGCTGCAATATTGTCTCACTATCCCATAATACATACCCCACATACCAAACCTAGAACCCTTTGTCTGCATAACCCTGTGGACAGTGACATATCTGACATCTATGGTTGTATGTCATATGGGACAACACAGACATTATGATAGCCATCACAAACATTTGGCCAACACATGCTCACACGTGGCCATGAAGGATGGCCAGAGACATGTAGCCACACAGTAGATGTGATGTGTATACACCCTGTTGCACATTGTCCACACATGGTCCAACTATAGCCTTTGTTGAATGGTTATCTAGTTGATGTGGAACACTGGACATCCTAAAAGCCTGTGCATGGCTTGTGGAGGTGTCACTTAATTCGACCATATAAGATGTGTTGAACATCATGACTGTGTCATAGTATGACAGTAGTCACCTGTACAGCTTCCACAGACATAGACTCCACATCAGGCCACAGATACCGTACATTTCCCTTGCTGCTGTTGGACATCACTGTCAGCCATGCACCTCATGTGTGTAGTACATAACTGTCATGTGGGACATGGTGTATTGACATGTCTGCCATGTGTGGACATGGTTGCCAGGCAGCTAAGACATGTTAGTAGTTGTGCAGGGGTGTCATCCGTAGGTCTTCCAGTGACCTGTCACATGACACAGCATGTTTTAGTGTGTATACACCTCAGCGATGTGGGTCATAATCCACAGTAGTTATGTCATGTGTTTGCACACAGTCATGGCTATGCACTGTATGTGTATTACACACTGTATAGCAATATAGGTGCCTTATGATGCCATGCAATGGCACAGTGTCTGTACTTCACACTGTATAGCAATGTAGACACCTCATACTACCCATCAATGCTCATGCACATCTGCTAAAAGTGCTTTCTATCTGTACGGCATACAGACAACACTGCAATGTGATACCCATTACACTACTGTACATGTGTCCGGACACCATTGTGTCAGACATGTATGAATGTCAATGCACACGTCCGCAGATTACATACTACATGTCAATGTCAAGTTCACATCAGCCATGTGTACTGTTAACCTGCGCTGGTCCACATGGTGTATCACAGGGATGCATGCTTACTACCATGATTGTGTGAACTGCATGGCTTCTGATATGACACCTGCTTACTGTTGTGTGCAACCCGGGGAGGTATGCTAACTACCACTATTAATGTCTGAGCTGCATGCCATCTGCTGTATCACATGCATGCTGCATACCGTCTGTCAAATCACATGCATGGTGAGTGTGTGTGTCTGTGTGTGTGTCTGTGTGTGTGTGCCTGTGTGTGTCTGTCGTGTGTGTGTGTGTCTATGTGTGTGTGTGTCTGTGTGTGTGTGTGTCTGTCTGTGTGTAATGTGGCACTGATGCACCTGGCGGTGGCAAAATGGCTGTTGGATACAGCCAGTAAACCTTGCCCATACATGCCATGGTTGATAACCATCCCTGCGAATAACATCCGGCTAGCCATTGTCCCATGGGTATCACATGTGCAACACAGGCGATACGTGGCAGGATGTTGAACTGCTGTACAGTGCCGTGTAGATGTATATGGAAAAACACATGGATGTAATGGTTTCCGTGCATGTATGCATTGTCACTGCTCATGTCCGTTAAGGCAGTGTATGTGTGGATATGTGACATATACACAGCATCAATGTCAACAGCATTACTGTGGACGCATCCAGGCATGTGCTGATAGGTAAGAACACCAGTACAGGCAAACAGACATGCCCACATCAAGACAGCATTCACATCGAGTATGAGCAATGTAATATAGTGACACACATATATGGTGATGATATCCAATGAACAACGGGTGTTACATGTGTTTGACACAAACATGTCAGTCATGTCAATGTTATGACGATTTGCAAAGATAACTGTTCATATGTACTAGATTTAATACAAATGTATGTGCAGCTGCATCTCTGTACATCTGTGTTATACTGTGACTTGTCTCCATCATTATGTCTTCAGATAATGCCTCATTCACGCCTGCCAGTGTATAGCCGCCAGGAGGATTATGCCCTCATCCCGCACCTCCGCAGTAACTATGAGGTGTGGTTCGGCCATGTGCCACAGAAGGCCCAGCAGAATGATGACCTGTGGCAGGAACTACAGGAGGGTTAATGATGTGGGTGGCCATAACCACACCTACCAGCAGGTGTGCAGACACTGCATGGACCTGATACGACATGCAAAACAGAGTGCCAATGCAATCGCCAGGGAACAAGGTGGAACAGGTGGTGGGCCACCAACCCAGCCCCCACTCACACACACCGAGGAGCTACTGGCCAGCCTGGGGACACCCTCAGACCAGCATCCACAAACAGTAGCTGCCATCATGGAGGTTGGTGTCTCCCAATCACTGAGCCTGGAATTGCCTGGTAAGTCACTAATGCACATATGACTATCATAACCCATTTAGTTGCATGTGTCACTGTACAATATGTAATGTAACATCATATGCAAGGTATGTTTACACACATGCCACATACTATAGTTAGGTACCCTGTGCATGCGCACATGTGCATACTATATGCTATTGTACAGGCGAATGTGTTAACATGCACAGTGCACCCTGTAGCTATCATACAGTCATGGATAATGTTCAAACCGCTGTGTCACCCCTATACAGGTACCTCTGGCATGCCGCACAGACATCAGTTCATTGCAGGTGAGACAGTTATCAGTATCAGGCATGTTAATGCATATATCTATTTGCCATGTGGCCAGTTAACACATGTACACATAATGTATGATCCAGTCATGATATACAGGTCGCATCTGTCATCAAGCACACTGGCTACCCATGTGCAATATATTCAGACTAAATGAAACACTGACATGAAACCACAGTATCTGCCATTGCTAGATGTGTGGACAGCTGTGCATACAACGGTGGTGTTGTTCAATGTAGGCATATGTACTATACATTGGAACAACACATGTGTGGTACGCAAACAGTACCACACAGTGAACTGGGATGTGGGCAGCCCACAGGAGTCACCATTGTGTAATATGCCCCTGCAATGGGTGCACACATTGTGATGTGCCATTTGACAAGTCCCAGACATGTAGTGTTCTGGCTGCAATATTGTCTCACTATCCCATAATACATACCCCACATACCAAACCTAGAACCCTTTGTCTGCATAACCCTGTGGACAGTGACATATCTGACATCTATGGTTGTATGTCATATGGGACAACACAGACATTATGATAGCCATCACAAACATTTGGCCAACACATGCTCACACGTGGCCATGAAGGATGGCCAGAGACATGTAGCCACACAGTAGATGTGATGTGTATACACCCTGTTGCACATTGTCCACACATGGTCCAACTATAGCCTTTGTTGAATGGTTATCTAGTTGATGTGGAACACTGGACATCCTAAAAGCCTGTGCATGGCTTGTGGAGGTGTCACTTAATTCGACCATATAAGATGTGTTGAACATCATGACTGTGTCATAGTATGACAGTAGTCACCTGTACAGCTTCCACAGACATAGACTCCACATCAGGCCACAGATACCGTACATTTCCCTTGCTGCTGTTGGACATCACTGTCAGCCATGCACCTCATGTGTGTAGTACATAACTGTCATGTGGGACATGGTGTATTGACATGTCTGCCATGTGTGGACATGGTTGCCAGGCAGCTAAGACATGTTAGTAGTTGTGCAGGGGTGTCATCCGTAGGTCTTCCAGTGACCTGTCACATGACACAGCATGTTTTAGTGTGTATACACCTCAGCGATGTGGGTCATAATCCACAGTAGTTATGTCATGTGTTTGCACACAGTCATGGCTATGCACTGTATGTGTATTACACACTGTATAGCAATATAGGTGCCTTATGATGCCATGCAATGGCACAGTGTCTGTACTTCACACTGTATAGCAATGTAGACACCTCATACTACCCATCAATGCTCATGCACATCTGCTAAAAGTGCTTTCTATCTGTACGGCATACAGACAACACTGCAATGTGATACCCATTACACTACTGTACATGTGTCCGGACACCATTGTGTCAGACATGTATGAATGTCAATGCACGTCCGCAGATTACATACTACATGTCAATGTCAAGTTCACATCAGCCATGTGTACTGTTAACCTGCGCTGGTCCACATGGTGTATCACAGGGATGCATGCTTACTACCATGATTGTGTGAACTGCATGGCTTCTGATATGACACCTGCTTACTGTTGTGTGCAACCCGGGGAGGTATGCTAACTACCACTATTAATGTCTGAGCTGCATGCCATCTGCTGTATCACATGCATGCTGCATACCGTCTGTCAAATCACATGCATGGTGAGTGTGTGTGTCTGTGTGTGTGTCTGTGTGTGTGTGCCTGTGTGTGTCTGTGCGTGTGTCTGTGTGTGTGTCTATGTGTGTGTGTGTCTGTGTGTGTGTGTGTCTGTGTCTGTGTGTAATGTAGAGTCTTTCTTTGCATTCACAGGTGATGTAGGTGCGTTACCCTCCTGTGGTCCATCTGATGTTAGTGTCCCCACAGATACTAGCAATGATGAACATATGCATGAGGTACAGGCATTATTGTCAGGGGCTGAATCTGTGCCAATGGTTGCCATCCCTGCTATTCCCCCCTCTTCCCCGCACACAGTACTCATGCCAACACATACCCCATCCCCAGTGGCCATAGAGGAAGGACAGTCAGCGTGTGTTAGCTTGGAATAGGAACGTGCGGTGGCTACAGAAGGTGTGTCTCCACACCATGGTGTCAGTGTAATGACTGCAGATGTGCCATACAGGCATGTGGTCAGTGCTGCTCGTAGGAGGACCTCTGGCAGACATGCACCTGCAGGACAGAGCGCAGCAGCTGGTGTCACCAGACGCATGTTCCAGACTGTAATGGTGGCACAGGCATGTGCTGAACAGCAGAACACAGAAGGACAGAGGCTTCAGAGGGCTGCTATCCGTTCTTTAAACAACAACATCCAGGCATTGGCAAATGCTCAACAGCAGATCGCTGATGTTCTGGACAGGCAATTGGGTGACATGGCTGGAATCCTTGACCATGGCATGGCAATCCGCGAGCGTGAGCTGCCTGTGCTGGAACATCTGGTAGGAGTGAGGCATAGTCCACATGGACGTAGGCCAGCTACACCACCCGGTGCAGATCAACATGAACGAGCCACCTCACATGCCTGCTCCCACAGCGCCCTGGACGTTCCCAGCAGGGAAACGGTTCCAGTGGACATGTGTCATCGGACAGTAGCCAATCTGTACCTCTGCCTGGTAGTGCCCGTGCAACCCCTGGCAGGCACAGGTCACATGGCCATGGCCGGACACAGTGAGTTGTACATCCTGGTCTGTACAATCTGGAGCTGTCAATAATACCCCTGTGTAGGCTGGACACATGGCAGAACTGTGTGCACACACACGCACACAGCAGAAACACCTGTAGGGCACCGCAACACCCACATGCATAACTACCACACATGTCCAGTCAGATCACCGACCCTAACTCACACGCATGATGTCATCCACTGGTGCAGTCTATGCCCCTGGCAAACATTCTTCACCCTGTGCATATGATGATGCCTGTGCCACTTCCCTGTCATCCACACCATTGGTGCAGGGACATGCTCATATGGTCTGATGCACAGGGTGAACAAAATAGTGAGTAGTGTATATTACATTTGTTGTGTACTGTTGACACGCACCAGACATACCATGTAGTACAGGTTTAGAATGCATTGTTATATGTTCACAGTATGTGTCTTGGTAACAACAGTAACAGCATGTTGGTAATGATGCCCTGCTTCCCTCCTTAAGGTCTAATTGCATGTGCCATTACGTTACAGTGTTTGCAGCTACAGTGCATTGTTGTATGTTCACAGTCTGTGTCTTGGTAACAACAGTAACAGCATGTTGGTAATGATGCTCTGCTTCCCTCCTTAAGGTCTACTTGCATGTGCCAATAAGTAGCAGTGTTTGCAGTTTCCCATGTGTAAATGTGGAGTACTCACAGGCATGTATGGCAATACCAGCATGCTATACGTAGCCTCAACTTCATTGTTAGAAAGGCTACCATTCCACAGATGTCCACACATCTACTGATCCAGAAGCATGTGAGCTGTTCAATAGGCTACAGTGGCTAGAGACGTGACATCCATACCGGGTCACATCACAGGTATGGTGACATGGTGCGGGGGGTTTACACAACAGTCTGGCTGATGTCAACGTTAGAGGCCAGTTGACAGCATGAGGCCTCACTGTGTAGCAGTAATACGCTGTCACATTACAGGATGAGAACATACACAGACATACACAGAAACACACAGTAACATGACCACACTCACAGGGTCAACAACACTATAACGCACACTTGATAGTGTTGAGGTGAGGACCCCTGCCTATGTGGTAATCACCTTCACAGTACTGTGCACCCACATGAAGCGACACAGAGAATGAACATGTACAGGTAGCCAGTAAGGCTGAGACCGATGGCATCAACAGGGTAGTAGACTGCATCACCATGAGGGGTTAGGGATCCTGTCTGTACTGTATGGTAGCATACACCCTCATTCCATGCACCAGACAGCCATACATACATACACACACACACACACACACACACACACACACACACACACACACACACACACACACACACACATTGTGGAGTCCACAAATGTCATTCACATACAGATAGCTGACATGTGTGTGATATACACACCATCCCTGCCTACGTCTTGCTTTCTACACTGCAGTATGTAGAGATCTCTACAACAGTGTACAGGGGTGTGTAACAATTGGGATGTATTCCCCACCATACATGGCATATATGGTCACACAAGCAAACACACATGGCAGTACTGTGAATCATACACCTGCTATATGATGATATGTCTGACATAAATGCAGCTGTATTGGCCGCATTATGTGCACCAACGCTACCTTTGGCAATTGTGCTGCTATATGCACACAGGAGGACGTAAGTGTTACAGGTGTCAAGTGATGTACAGTCAGTAACACCCTGACCGCTGTGTAGGTTGTATGTCTTCACATTCAGGTAACAGTAACATAGCGTACTGTTTGCACATGTAATGGTAGGATGGCTTGTGACACACCTGTGAGCTGTCCTCAGCAAGCATCCATCTGCAAAGGTGGACCACCACTTTATGTACACACGTCCATCCATACCTGATGTACATCCTACCATACTGTCAGTATTTCACCATATACAGGTGTCAATGATGGGGCTGCATTGCAACTGCATGTTGTAGTTAGACACAGATGAACGACATACATCAGCTACTGCACATGCATGGTAGCTGCATGCACACCACTACATGTACATGTGTGTTGGTCCTACATTTCTGTCATGTAGCTATGTTTGTATGCATTGCAATTGGTGGACATGTGTGATGACATACATGACACATGGACTGTTGTATATGTTGGTTGTCATGGGTAACTGTTACAAAGAGAATGTTACCTCAATCAACATTGCTACCTTATGTACTGTTAGCATTCAACAGTCATGGACCTACCTTCCATGTGCATGTGTGTGATTGCTGTAGCCACTTGTCTGCACAGAGGACAGCAAAAGCTTCGCTATGTACATATGCATTGTGTGTGTGTGGGCCATGTACATATCCACTGCGATTACATGTATGTCATATCCAAACATGAGTGTTTTCTGGTGAACAGCGACAGTTATCTGTTAAAGCTGTGTAAGATCCAGGGCCCCTGTTATGTGTAGAGCCGACCTGGTTATGAACTGTGGCATCATTGCATTGCATACCACATGATGGAACCCTGTCAGTACATGTGTAGTCTGCACAGTTGCTGTAGACCCATGTACAGTCCACTGGTCATGAGTAACATGGTGGTGTGGTAATGTATGAATGTGTGTTGCTGGCCCAAGGACATGGTGATCTCCGAGGGCTACATAGTATACTGCGGCATGTACTACTGTGATCTGCACCTGTGACATCTGTGATGGCTCTTGAGTGTGTACTGGTCAGTACATGTGAGTGGCCTTCATGTACATGGGGACAGTAACACCTGGAGCGGTCCATCACGGTCTTATGGCCCACATGTCTGTATCTGAGGTATACAGTGGTAGTGCTATTGTGCACAACTGTGCCATATGCCAGGTGTTCCTCACTGCAGAGATGTCTGTATTCCCCATTGTTGGATTTGGATTGTCAGCTGTGATCACGAACGCTGCACAGCTAGCACTGACGACCAGTGTCAGATGTGTGTAGTGCAGCGTTCATGCTAACAATGTTCACTGTCGACACACTGTGCCCTTCCGTGTTTAGAATCTGTGTGCATACAAGACAGCCCCTCACTACTACTAAGTGTGTGAGCATGCCCAGTATGCTGTTGTGTAGATGGACACACAGTACATTCCAAACTGTGCCCTTCCATGTTTAGAATCCGCGTGCATACAAGACAGCCCTTCGCTACTACTAAGTGTGTGAGCATGCCCAGTACGCTGTTGTGTAGATGGACACACAGTACATTCCAAACGGAAGTGTGCTACTAAGTGTGTGAGCATGCCCAGTGACACCTTGTGTCAGTTATGTGCCTCTGTGTATGGGCATGACCATTGAAATCCTGTATAGCGATAGTGGTCATCCAGGCAACAGATGTCCATACCCCACGTCAGGATGGATTCCTACATTGAACACACTGGGACTGTCTTGAATGGTGTACTGTCTGTGGCGCGCCTTGTATCCATGTAGTGTTGTAATAGTGCTCCGTAGATAGGCAGTTGTCCCACTCCCACCACTGCCATGTGTTTTTCTACGTCTACCTTGGGACAGTAATATGCTTTTAGACTGCTCCCTCTCCATACATTCCTTATCGGCGTCTTTGCCTTTGCTGATGATGTCATCCACCTAGAAGTATGCCTCTGGGAGTGCTGTATTCCAGTAATCTTGGTAGCACTTTCTGTAACTGCGTAATGCTGTAGTGTGATAAGGTAGTTAGGTGTATGTTCGACTCCTGGCCCTGCCAAGTGTGTGTGTGTGTGTGTGTGTGTGTGTGTGTGTGTGTGTGTGTGTGTGTGTGTGTGTGTTTCCAGCTGCCTGGGGACAGAGTAATTCTTTTAGACAGCTCCCTCTCCATACATTCCCTATTGGCGTCTTTGCCTTTGCTGATGATGTCATCCACCTAGAAGTATGCCTCTGGGTAGTACTGTGTTCCAGTAATCTCGGTAGCGCGTTCTGTAACTGCATAATGCTGTAGTGTGATAAGGTAGTTAGGTGTATGTTCGACTCCCGGCCCTGCCAAGTGTGTGTGTGTGTGTGTGTGTGTGTGTGTGTGTGTGTGTGTGTGTTTCCAGCTGCCTGGGGACAGAGTAATGCTTTCAGATGGCTCCCTCTCCATACATTCCCTATTTGCGGCTTTGCCTTTGCTGATGATGTCATCCACCTAGATGTATGCCTCTGGGAGTGCTGTGTTCCAGTAATCTCAGTAGCGCATTCTGTAACTGCGTAATGCTGTAGTGTGATAAGGTAGTTAGGTGTATGTTCAACTCCTGGCCCTGCCAAGTGTGTGTGTGTGTTTCCAGCTGCCTGGGGGCAGAGTAATGCTTTTAGATGGCTCCCTCTCCATACATCCTCTATCAGCGCCTTTGCCTTTGCAGATGATGTCATCCACCTAGACGTATGCCTCTGGAAGTGCGGTGATGCTGAAACCCGGTAGCGCGTTCTGTTACTGCGTAATGCTGTAGTGTGGTAGACTAGACAGGTAGGTGCTCGATTCCACGGCATGGCAGGTGTGTGTGCTTGGCATTTATACCCTATGTGGTATCTGTAGGTGGCTAGCTGCGGGATGTGTTCAGTGTGTTTTCTTGCTGACCTTTATAGTGTCCACAGCCCACATATTCTGCCAAGATACTGGGTTGTCAACACATACATTTGCCAGCAGGTCTGGTGAGTAAATGTCAGCAGCCCTACACTTACCCATAATACAGTCTGACCCATGTGACGCAACAGAACACACATGCCTTGATAGTAACAACACTACATGATGCAGGTGGCACATGTAGTTTCCTTTTCATGCCGGTCTAATGCTTTACTGTCATGTGGACCACTGTTGTGATATAAATGCAATATCTACATATGTGTGTACATGTATATGTGTGTATGTATATCTATGTATATATGTATACAAATAATATATATGATATATGTGGATATGGAGAGATAGACATAGATATAAACATATATGTCTGGGGACATCAGCACTATTGAATGTATGTGCCGGATGATCTGTACATGATAACCTGGGATGTATGTATATCTGCCATGGCATAGTGGTAATGCACATCATCTGTTGTGTGCAGGGTCCCGGGTTGTAGTCGTGTAGACACCGGGTATTTTGTTGCTGGGAAGACCATGGGATATCGAATATGGTGATAGTAAGGCACCTGTTACCAGTTGTGTATGGATCTGAGTGACACTAAGCAGTGGTTATTAATTTGGAGGTTCGGTATGGGTCATATAACTATTCATTAGAAGACTATACTATGCAGATGAGGTTGACAATAGTGTATCCCATTTATCCCCAGGGTGTGATGCAGATACCTGGAGTGTATGTGTGTAGTTAGCTGGGTGCAGGGCTCGGATATAGTTGACAGCATGGGAGGGGGGTCAGGCATACTGTACGTACATTGCAGAACTGTGCCTCGGGAGTGCCCCTGCCTTAGCACGCCTAAGCTAGGGGTGTGTCTATACTTGCCTGGTGACATTGGGAGGGACAACAGCAGTGGTGGGGTTGTCAGCATGTACAGGCTGCACAAACAGGTGATAATCAGCACAATCAGCAGATGACATGGCAGCCCGCACCTGAACAGTATGGTAATGTGAGCAAGCATTATGCACACAGGTTTTTTCCGCACTCTACACCACTGGTGTATACCTGCGGGGACATTTCCCAACACAATCCAACCAAATGAGTAGGGCTGCAGCAGGCAACATAGACCATCATGTGCAGGAGGCTGAGGGCAGTGAGGATGTGTATGCTGCCAAACATCCCTTACTGGGGTGACATAAGACTTTATAGACCCAGGGTGACTTACCAGGGGCTACATGAGCTGGGGATGGTGGAGCACTTTGGGGTGGACAGAGACCTCCTACAGTGGCTTGTTGACCTGTGACTGCAACACCTGACACATCAAACAGGCCGAGGGAAACCCATCACAGTGGATACCTCGGTATGTGTTGACCTGGGTATACTAGCCACAAGTACCTCACACAGCACAACTGGGGATGTCATGGGGATCTCACAGGCATCTGCATCCAGAGTACTGCGCCAGTTCACAGACGCTATGTCAACACATGCTAGTGAGCACGTACATGTCCTCAACACACGTGATTAGTAGACCAGCAATATGCATCTCTTCAACCACATGGATGACTACCCTGGGGTACTGGGTGCTATAGCCTGCACACACATACACATCATAGCACCACCCAGTGAGTGGGGTAGGGCCTACAGTCACTGCAGGGGCATACCCTCCAACAGCTAGGCCATATGCGATGGCTAGGGTATTACATTGAATGTGTGTGCTGTCTGCCCTGGAAGCTATGATGATTCTGATATATGGCTTCTAACACAGCTGTACCACACCTTTGCCAATATGGACATCCCCTACAGTGTCCTAGTGGGGGATGCTGGGTAACCACTGGTGTCGTGGCTGATGACACCCAGCATCAATGCACACACACCTGAACACTCACACCATAATGAGGTGGATGCACAGGCAGGACATGTAATTGAGCATGTGTTTGGGATGCTCAGTTCATGGTTCTGGTATCCAGACACATCTGGTGGTGCCCTGCAGTATTCACTAGCTACATGCACACAATTTGTTATGGTATTTGCTATGTTACACATTCTGATCCTGCAGTAACGGTTGCTGCAGGAACAGCATGGGGCAGGACCACACAGCCCAACATCACTGCCAAGGCCTGTACAGGCACAGTGTGACTTGGTGAAGGAACTACCTGAGCAGGCTCCAGTTGGTGAAAGGCCGTGCACAGTATGACCTGCCCTTGGCAAAGAGGCAACACAAGGCATATGCACTGACACATTAGGTACCCCCGATGTCCCTTCTCTGACCCGCACACAGTACAATGGATGCCAAACATGACACTACCTGTGCTCGGCCATGTATAGGAGGTGCACTGTGTGCATCCGACATAGGCAGCCCTCCAGCACCGTCCTCAGGTCCAAAACACCCCAGGGTACGTTTATCGACCTAAAAATTGGTAGTTGTATTAGAATGTGTATTTACCCATTGCTATGGTATGTATGTGAGCATACAAGAGACTTTGGTGGCCGACTGTTAGGGCAGCAGACAGTACACATCCATAGTGGCACCGTGACATCTGTAGCACATACGGGGGTCACAATAGTAGTCAGTAGTACACAGGGTGTACTAACCCACTGCAGATTATGTGATGAACATCAGGTGTGTCCATACAGCCTGCACATGTTCCATGCAGCTGGACAGGTGTGGACCACTACAGACAAATGATATACAATGGCCTATGGATATGCCCAATGAATGACCCCAACCCCCAAAGACACAGACAGACTACAGCAGGCCAGGCGGTTTGATGTAGGTTGTGAAAGCTAGGACGTCCAACACCACTGTGCTGGTATTTCACGCTGGGATCTGATGTACACTGGTATCCCTCCAACCGGCAATTTAGGTATGTCCACACATTGACATGGAGTACCTGGCATACCAGTACAGTAGCGGCAGATGTGTACAACTGTCAGCTGTGCCCCCCGTCCAACCTACATATGTGAGAGACATGTGCACCACCCACGGTGCTGTGCAGGACTGTGGATGCAGTTGGATGTCCCCCCATGCTATGCAGACATGTAGCAATTGTCAATGCCACATGACCATTAGCTACCCTGCAGACACAGCATGACACCTGTCTGTGTAGAACAGAGGGGTCGGCAACACAGTACTGACTATCTGGACATGTGACACATGCGATATAGTTGTCCATACTTGGCATGCTCACACACATGACGGTATGATGGTAATGTCGGTCGACAACATGCGTAACCGTCATACTGGGCATGCTCACACACTGACACACAGGACGGCCAGTCATGCATACACCAGTGGTCCGGACATATCTGCCAGTACATTGCTATACTGTTGGATGACTGCGCTGTATGGTGTGTGTGTGTTCTATTGTCTGTACATATGCCATGGTCTATTGTTAATTCCCATGAGCTATGTGCTGTGCACAGGGTACTGCTACCAACACGTGAATAGGGTGGTTCTTTGTTTGCGGACAGACCGATGCCTTTGGATACGGACTGGGTAAGGCACATTCCAGCAGGTGGGAGCAGTTGTGCGTGGGCTTGCACAGTGTTAAGCACTGCTGATCTCTGGTTACAGCACCTTTTACCCATTTAGACTCCACATTTCTTTGACAGTGCACTACTGGCATACTCGTAGACATACACGCTTACAGCCGCTCGCTCACCAACATTTCTGCTTACATTTGTCACTCATGCTGGGTGTGTACGATCCCTTGTGATGCGTATTACATCGGACTACATGACTACAGTATCGAGTATGTCTAACTATTTGGTGATGGCAGGCGTTCGGCTGTACAAACTCGCCGGCCTGTCCAGTGACATACTCATATTATATGTGTGTTCCTCATACGATCTGCTCCCATCTGCCTCATACATGGGAACCGATACTCTGCAATGTTGACATGTGAATATGATTTTGTTAACGCAGCTGTCCGGCGAGTCATGCTACCGCATACCTACTGTACGTTTCCCGCCTTTCAGATTACACAACGGGAGACTGTAGGAATGACACCTTTCCCACTTTGCATAGGACAGTCCCTCATTAGGCATATGTCATGTGACGATACTCTAGCCATTGCAACCGTCCTGATTAGGGGACATTCTCATATTCTACATCTGTAGTTGTTGCTTATTACAGGTTTTGTATACCTGACACGTCGATATGTTATATGTAGTAGCATAAGCAACTTTACAGCTGCTAGACTACACTTTGATTTGTGCAGATATGTATATTGCTGTACTATGCATGGCTGTAGGTATGTTCTGCCCTGGTACGTCTGACATTTCTACAGAGCAGGTCCCACTTTGGCCATTCAAACTGGTGGCGGCCCTATAGATCCTATATGTAGATGTATATTGCTGTACTATGCATGGCTGTAGGTATGTTCTGCCCTGGTACGTCTGACATTTCTACAGAGCAGGTCCCACTTTGGCCATTCAGACTGGTGGCGGCCCTATAGATCCTATATGTAGAGCTACCACATGTGTCAAGGCAACACATACCCACAGCCGGTTGTGAACTGACTACTTCCACGGTTTGCATACGTTAAGGTTATTCTTGTATCATTATAATTGCTAATACTGTTTCCTATTACATGTAGCTGTTTCTGATTCAACAGATTCATTTCTGACACCACTACACACAATATATGGCCTCCTTTCCCGAGCTCACAGGCCATGTGCCATAACATTCATTTTGCAGGACACAACTGCCCAGATGGGTGTGTCACTCACAGGCGTATGGGTGTGGAACCATCTATTATGCTATCATCTACCTGAGGTGGTCATCAAATTATGCACTTTCCGTCACTAGCAGACCTCACATACCAATGGGGAGAATGAACACTGTATCAGGAACACTGCATATCACCCTGTGGGACACTTTTAGATGATTGTTTCTATTAACCAGACACATTGACAGTCACAGAGCATATGTATTCATTCACGTTTGTCTAGGTACATGCCGTTTATGACTCATACATGTCATCTGTCATAACCTGTATTCCGCCACCTGTCCACCTAATATCACTAGTTCTGGAAGTGTTTATTTGCACTTTGTTACATTCTGATTCATAACTATGGATGTCCATGCTAATCGGGTAAACGGCACTGATTTGGTCTCTATGTATTCCCCCAATGGTTTACAGTATATCTGGTAGATGTGCTCTTCAGGTTTGGGACATATAGGCATCTGCTATGCCCACATAGGAATATTAATGACTTCCACTGGGCGGGCCTACTACATCTCTGCCAACCAGCACCTGCACACTTAAGCCCATTATTGCATACCCATGGTCCACCTACTTGGCACCCCTCTACAGCACTCATGACATATACTTACTGTGACCACAGCTGGGGTATGGGCACACCCCTACACATTGCCCACTCTTCCCATCTCGGGACACATGTCGTACATTTTGTCAACCCATGTATTATCACACTTACATAACCTACTGTTCCATGTACACCTACATCCTGCTCGCATCGATGACACCAGGTTGACACATACACTGAATTTTTGGGGTCCCGCAAGGGACACCATTATCCATGTTTAAAGTGTAGACCTTGCAGATCTCTCCCACTGCTACTTTCCTGCCAGTGTTTTGGACAGCAGCCGTGTAGTAATCTTTATTGCCTATCTGTATGTCTGACCAGCCTAGCTGGGCAGTGTGGGGGGTACAACGTTTATTTATTGGACCTCGCAGTCACATATGCCCGGGCTGTATATATGTTACCCCTAATTGCTTTAAAGTAACCTAGTTATGTACATATGTATATCTACAATGACATATTTGTTTTGTGTGTATATGTCTATATCAATACCTGTTGTTTGTGTATATATATCTATCTATATATATCTGTAGTATATCTTTGTGTGTATATATATATATATATATCTGTATGTGTATATAAATCTATATTTATATATATATATATATATATATATATATATATATATATATATATATATATATATACACGTTTTTATCTATATATACATCTGTGTGTCCGTTAACCTATACATTTCCCGGACATAGACACTTACACATGCGTATTGGGTTTTATATCTGCTTCAACAGCATACTATTGCCTTAGTCATTCTGACACTGACACTTCACTCCGGTGAACTTGTGATCAGTATACTGCACGTTATACAGCGGACAGATGTCGCATGTTTTTCACGTCTGGTGTGCCGCTGATAAGTGTGATGTGATAGTGTCATTTGACCTATTACTCATATGCGCAGCCTGTTATTCCTGCTACTGTGTTTGTTTCTGTGCACATTCATATTAGTAATGTTAACAGAATGAGTGTTTTTGTTACTGAGATTGTACGTCAACATATTGATGTCTGCATGTAGTTGTGTCTTTCTGCTTTTCACGGTTTGGGGTTGTCACAGCAGAACTCCATTCCGCTCATGGGTGGCGTTTATGTCGCACAATGTCCGACAACGATACGCACATTCACGCATGTCTCCACGCAGACGACGCTCTATCTGGGAATTGCACCTACGTACTAGCTGAGCTCCACAGGCCGTTCCATTGCAGCCAGCACAACATACCCTAGCACTCCTGTGTCCATAATCGCATATCCATAGTTTCTCCAGCACACCCGTGTTGAGTTTCCATGCATACCAGCCATTATACACCTGTTATCGCAGCCATGACACACCTTTACACATTGCCCTCTCCAGAGCGTTGGGGTTCTACACACATTTTGTACTGCCTCGTGTATTCCCAGGCTCACCATCCATTCATATTTGCACATACGTGCCTTTCCTGTTGTTATGGATTACGAAAATTTGTGGGTTACAAGTATAGGTGGTCGCAACATGTACTACATTCCGTCTGTTTACCATGTTGACGTAACACTTCAACGATGTTATGGCCACTGGTATAACCCTGCCTCTGGTGTGAATAGCGGTGCTGTACTCACACTTGTGCAGCTTTATCTGACATACGCTGCGAGCACTTTATAATTCCTTACTTGCTCTAGATTCCCTTCACAACCCTTATGTTTGTTTTCGTCTTTCGGCATTCCTTACATATATATATATATATATATATATATACATATATATATATATATATATATATATATATATATATATATATATATATATATATATATATATATATATATATATATATATATATATGTATATGTATATATAGATATATATATATATATGTGTATATATATATATATATATAATTGCATATTTCTGTTATGTCTGTGGATATTTATCTATATACACATCTATCTATCTATATATAAATCTATATATAAAAGTTACAGCTGTACAAGACAACATACATTTGCTATGCTAAAAGCTGCGTACACCCATGCAGGTGCACTTGCATCTACTTATTCTGAGTTACATATGTTTATTGGCACTTCTTTGGGATTACATGTGCCTTATTCCTTATGAAAGTACCACTTTAATTGATGGAATCCGGTGAACAGACGCATGCGAACGTGGTCACCTTTACAGGTATAAATGTTGGCTTTACAGCACAGAGGCATTCATTGCACAATTAATATGTGCTATAGTTGTACTTGAACTGGGAATGCCTTCACGTTAGGCAGATGCTCTAACCACTACACTATTGTTGTTCTGGCTCATTTATATGTATAAAAACCAAACAAAATGTTCACTTTGGAGACCAAATAAGGGTATGAGACCCAAGCTGTACAAATCCAGATGGAAGTCAATATAATAGTTGAAATAATTCAAAAATGGAAGTAGAATGTAGAAAAACTGGTTTATTTAACGCTTGTAACACCAAAACTGCGTTTTCGAATTTCTTCCTCAGAAAAAACAATTCCTGGTACAACACATAGAAAAAAAACACACACCTTTTATACATCAATCAATTAAGGAATGTGAATAATTAATACTAATTAATTCAAATAGTTAAAATCAAATTTAATTACAAATTAGTTGTTTAAAATTGAATATGTTAAAATAAAAAGTGATTACTGCATATGCATTATGTTAAAATTCATTTCTTGGATAAAAAACATATTGGGAATAAATTGGTTAAAGATGTAAAACATATAAAAAGGCATAATACTATTGAAAGGCTGATTTTCTTGGAATGTTCAACACAAATAGACTGTATGTGTTCTGTTTGGGGTTGTGTGTAGTTCTACTAGTGGACATGGAGAAATTTACAACTTGGCAGCTCTTAACTTTAATACTGGTTTTATTGAAAGCATTTCATTTAAACCTGGTTCTTTAGTGGCGTCCAGTGTGATCTGCCAAAAAAGTTCCCTATATTCAAGTTTGGTCTCCCACATGCCACCCCTAACCTCCCTTGGTACAACCTCCAATACAAAGAAATAAAATACAGAATCCTTACAAACCTGGGTATGACGAAACAGTGCATTATTTAAATTGTTTCTTTTGATTTCATAAGTGTGTTCGTTTCAAAAAAGGGGGTATCCTTCTTATTTAACGGATGAAATATACAAAGTAGTTGTAGAGGGTAGAAAAGGGAGATTTGCCCCTATACTTGGACAGGATGACTCAGACAATATCATAGAATTGAATGACCCTGACCATTTTAATAGTTTTTCAAATGCATATATTATGGACTATACTGGTGATGCAGTGGTACTCAAAAATACCCTTAGTAAAGAATGGGACAAGTTTAGGGATTTTACAGAACTTGAGCATATAAAGAATCAGCCAATAAAATTTATATATCGAAAGGACATGAATTTAAAAAATATTTTTGAGTTCGGAGGAGCTCCCATTACAAACAATGAATCACATAAAATAGGTACTTACAAATGTGGTTCTTGCTCCCAATGTCAATACATTCAAAACAATATTAACATTTTATACCTAGTAGAAAAAGAACCATCTCTTCTACTAAGTTTGCAAACTGCCATACAGCAGGGGTTGTATATATCGCCACATGCCACTCCTGTTTTTCTTTTTACGTGGGAAAAACAGAAAGGAAATTAAAATCCAGAATATACGAACACACTTATGAAATCAAAAGAAACAATTTAAATAACGCACTGTTTCGTCATACCCAGGTTTGTAAGGATTCTGTATTTTATTTCTTTGTATTGGAGGTTGTACCAAGGGAGGTTAGGGGTGGCATGTGGGAGACCAAACTTGAATATAGGGAACTTTTTTGGCAGATCACACTGGACGCCACTAAAGAACCAGGTTTAAATGAAATGCTTTCAATAAAACCAGTATTAAAGTTAAGAGCTGCCAAGTTGTAAATTTCTCCATGTCCACTAGATGGTAGTAGAACTACACACAACCCCAAACAGAACACATACAGTCTATTTGTGTTGAACATTCCAAGAAAATCAGCCTTTCAATAGTATTATGCCTTTTTATATGTTTTACATCTTTAACCAATTTATTCCCAATATGTTTTTTATCCAAGAAATGAATTTTAACATAATGCATATGCAGTAATCACTTTTTATTTTAACATATTCAATTTTAAACAACTAATTTGTAATTAAATTTGATTTTAACTATTTGAATTAATTAGTATTAATTATTCACATTCCTTAATTGATTGATGTATAAAAGGTGTGTGTTTTTTTTCTATGTGTTGTACCAGGAATTGTTTTTTCTGAGGAAGAAATTCGAAAACGCAGTTTTGGTGTTACAAGCATTAAATAAACCAGTTTTTCTACATTCTACTTCCATTTTTGAATTATTTCAACTATTATATTGACTTCCATCTGGATTTGTACAGCTTGGGTCTCATACCCTTATTTGGTCTCCAAAGTGAACATTTTGTTTGGTTTTTGTGACGGCAGTTCACTTTTTCATCTCCTTTCATTTGGTCATTTATATGTATACCCATGGTTCATAGCTACTCTGACATACACCTCACCGCTTCCCTTACATAGCAGTCATCCATTCTACTGCTGGGAAAACCACAGTACTACACTTACGACATTCCCTGTTTCCTACTGCTCTGGACCCATGCTGCATGTCTACTCACTCCAAGGATATTCAGAACTCCTACGCTTATAGTCCTCGCACATACGTGTGTTTGTAAGGGTGTTCATGTGTTGGTCCGGGTTTAGATTTGTCTGACTGGTGATTAGAACTGCCCTGGCACTGTTCAAATATCAGATGTAGCACATGGACAGAGTTAGTCCAGATTTTAACATTCTACCTGTGTTTACAGACGCAGGTGTTTGGGCACCTCTGACCACATTATTTGGTTGGCGCTACATAATTTAGGGCAGGGAGTGGTTCCGCTACATAATGCAGGGTGGTTGGGGTTTCCACGTGTTTCTCTTCCCATTTGACTATTTCATTCATTTATAGATACAATGAATATTATTTTGGACATCAGTTATACATTCACTACAGGTTTGCAATAGTCCTGTCAACAGATGTGACGGTTGATTGGTGTACTTATGTGTATGGACCTCTGTGATATTCGGGGACTCGTTTCTACAGGGACACGACTATGACAACTCAGGGACAATCACAGACACTTCTACCGTATTAGTACTATTAACTTGGAACATGTTGACAGATTTGTAGTGCTACTAATTTTCTGCAGTTAAATGCGTCTATTACTCTTCATTGTTGTAAGTAGTCATTCTCATTCAAAACCTTTCCTTCAAAGGTCACTGGCTTTGTGAGTGGTTAAGAGGCTGGCCAGTTATTGTGCGAATGCTCTGACTATTGGTAGGGTTGACATTGTCATATGTACAGATTGGGATATATGGGGACACCAGATTGTTTAGGCCAACACATAGCCACGGTCAGTGCAGGTTTAGAACATTCATTAGTTTCCTAGCTGTGAGCCTATACCTTTAGCACTTTAGTTGTTTGCCTGTTTCTTGAACGAATTATGTTTATTCTATCCTGACGTGACCGCTTTAGGCAACTGTTACATGCAGTATGGTACATAGTTATTTCCTACAATCACAGGACATTTGGCATTGTATCATTGTTGGTCAGGTCACACCTACCTACACAGTAATTGTCCCTCACACAGTGGATCTGGGGGTATCCTGTTTATGTCAGTGCCTTCATCACCCTTATTCCATGTGCCACTATGCAAATGTGTGCAATATATTCTCTCGCTTATTCGTGTCGGGACACGTGCGTCATGGGCAGGTGTTTGATCCTAGGTAGTAGGTTCTGCATGACCATCTAGGGCTGGACAGTCTCGTGCACCACTACTGCACATTCCAACTTGTGTCCAGATGTCTACAGGACTGGACATCGTGTCTTGATACCCATTCTAATGTTTACACAGGTTACTTATCCCATGAGGGATATCCAAAAATTTAACAAGACCGAATAACAAGACCGATACCGACTATTCTTCTGGCATTATGAAAATGTGCTGGGGGTTTTACATGCAAGGGATACATAGTTTGCAATCCTGAAACTGCCTAGGGTGACACTACCTACTACATATGTGTAGTGGTCACTATGTGTAGATGTGGCTGCACCAAACTAGTAGGCCAAGTATGGCTGGATTTGGTGGACGTTCAGGTATGGACACGGGTTGTATGCTGTGGAGGAGATGCTGGGTAGTCCATTATGCATCCAGGTGTGTTGCATTTGATATGGCCTGTTCCATCTGAACCAATCTGTGGTTATGTGCCGGTGACATTTCTGTACATTTGTATCACACATTTTAATATTCATATGTTTGTGGGATTGTGTTCTACAGTATGGCCTGTCTGGTTGTATTGCAGATGTGTATACATGTTGTTTGTGTTTCTTTCTGCTTCACCCGCTGCTCCCACATACACCTCCTGTTCACCTATTCTGCATACGACACAGTCTCACCTTTGAGGATTATACCATTATCCATCCCCCCCACACACATATTCCTGACACTCCATCCATCATTGCTTTGGTTGATGGCCCATGACATGGTCAAGGTAACACATTGCATACCCTACATATGTCAGGTGCCTGTATGGTTGTGTGGACTACCCTGCCATGTTTGACCTTCCACATGCTATACCTCATGCACATAGGTACATGCCCATACTGAACTTTCATGACATGGTTGGTATACCCGGGTAATACCCATTCAAATGTGACACATCCTGACAAGTACGGCTTGGACCGCAGATGTGCGGATTTTGGCCGAATGTTCTAATCATTGGTAGGATGCCACCTTTTCCTATGTCCAGGATGGGATATAATCCAGACACATATCGGATTGTACTGGACAACACGTACCCACAGTCAACGCTATGGATAATACTGTTCCTTTCAGCCTACATGTTGTCTTATTGTTGTAGCAGTGTATATGCTCCTTTTGTTTCGTTTATATGCTTATTCTATTTCCTGTCACATATGGTATGTTAAATACAGACATACCTATTGTATGTGACTATTACATGCATTGTGGGATATAATTTGGTCATATGGTCGCTAGATATTTACATTTATCATGTTTTTTGTTATGGACACATCTGCCCAGCTGTGTACTCTCCCTCACAATATGGGTCAGCTGGTGACCCTGACCATTGGGCTGGATGTACCTATTGCCAGTGCGCTAACATATGATGCATTTCACTTCCACTTGGTATAACTATCTACACTGCGTTGGACTACGAGCACACGGTTTTCAATGTCATTTGTTTGAGGGATAGGGAATAACGATTCCCTACCGTGCATTTGTGTTTGCTTCTTCATTTTGTGTTCGCAGGAACTCATGCTTTGCATACATTTCAGTATCCACGGACACTGACAGATGTGATTATTATTGCTTGTAAATTGTTATATGCAAGCATTTTAGATTGCACATCGACAGCTGACATTTCCACGCCTCCGTGCGGCACTTCGACACGCCCTATGCACTCGCGCTCTTTTCCTATGCACGTGGCTGAGGCGGCAGCGCATTTTCATTAATATGCATTTGGCGCTACTGCGCCATTTTCATGCCACATGGTCGGTGCAAGCCTAACGCCGGCCTTGCGCCGAGCTTCATGAATCCCAGGGAGTGTCTTTATACATCATTTTCAAAGCTAAGTTTTGAGTAAAGAGTCTAATCGCTAGTAGAGCGTCACTAATATCCATGCACTTAGTAGGAATAAAATTCAAACCTTTATTGGAGTACGGCAACCTCTGCTTCAGTTAATTCATGACTGGAGATGTCCCAAACTAAAGTTTATGATCCACATCCTTTTCACAGTCCGTGTTTGCATGAGGGCAGGAGCCTCCTTCCTTTTCTGTCCACGTCCTCCTTCTGTGTCGCTCGACTTCATTCTCCCTGGATGTATTGGTAGAGGAAGCATAGGAAAAACCTGTGGTTGTAGTTTCTCCAAATGGATCTTCCATCTAACTACCTCATTATTCAATGGAACCCATTCCTGGTTTCCTTTCTGTTTCTCTACCTGTTTCCTCCATCAGTGTCGAATACAGCGAACTGGTATTTGATGGTGAAACAATGCTAATGTCTGCTGTATGCCCATTGTGTCCTTCTGTATCCGAGGTCTCAGGCACTTCCATCCCAGCAGAACTGTTGTGAAGCCCCTGTTGTTGTCTCGGTTGGTTAGTAGGCTTCAAAGTTCTACTCCTGTGTGGATATGGAGAACAATTTTTTTTTTATTCCAGGATAAGTGTTATAAACAGAACACAGGGGTGGTGATGGGTACGAGTTATGCCAACTCCTATGCCATCCTAGTCATGGTGGCGTGGGAGTTTGAGCATATAATGGATAATCCACATATTATATTTTACAGGAGATTTGTGGATGACCTCTTTCTCCAGTGGAGAGGAGAAGAGGATGCGTTACATAGATTCTATGAATATATCAAAGTTTACAACACTTTTCTAAAATTTACTATCAATTTTTCTCGTACTAGTATCCACTACTTAGACATTAATGTTTATGTTGATGACCATGTCTGTCAAACTAAAATATACAAGAAACCATGCTATAAACCATCATTTTTGCATAGAGACAGTATGCATAATCTGTCAGTTTTTAGGAATATTGTGAGGGGACAAGCTATGAGGGTCTCCAGATTATGCTGCAATGAGTTACTATTGACTGATGGGCTAAATAGGTTAAAAAATGACCTGATGAATAGAGGGTATGAATTATCTGAGATAAACACAACCTTTGATAAAGTTTGTAGTGAGAGACAGGGTCAAGCTAAGGCCTATTATTCAGCCAGGACTACTAGCAGAGAAATGGACAAGATTAATTCTTCGCATTTGTCCATAGTACTTCCGTATAGCACTAATACACAGGTAGTAGAGAGACTGATCAAACAGAACTG